>NW_026278563.1:22500-93720 GCF_023373465.1 Oncorhynchus keta | reverse complement strand
TAATCCCTGCTCCCAAAGTAATCCCTGCTCCTAAAGTAATCCCTGCTCCTAAAGTAATCCCTGCTAATCCCTGCTCCCAAAATAATCCCTGCTCCCAAAGTAATCCCTGCTCCCAAAGTAATCCCTGCTCCTAAAGTAATCCCTGCTCCTAAAGTAATCCCTGCTCCCAAAGTAATCCCTGCTCCCAAAGTAATCCCTGCTCCCAAAGTAATCCCTGCTCCCAAAGTAATCCCTGCTCCCAAAGTAATCCCTGCTCCTAAAGTAATCCCTGCTCCTAAAGTAATCCCTGCTCCTAAAGTAATCCCTGCTCCCAAAGTAATCCCTGCTCCCAAAGTAATCCCTGCTCCCAAAGTAATCCCTGCTCCCAAAGTAATCCCTGCTCCTAAAGTAATCCCTGCTCCTAAAGTAATCCCTGCTCCTAAAGTAATCCCTGCTCCCAAAGTAATCCCTGCTCCCAAAGTAATCCCTGCTCCTAAAGTAATCCCTGCTCCCAAAGTAATCCCTGCTCCCAAAGTAATCCCTGCTCCCAAAGTAATCCCTGCTCCCAAAGTAATCCCTGCTCCTAAAGTAATCCCTGCTCCCAAAGTAATCCCTGCTCCCAAAGTAATCCCTGCTCCCAAAGTAATCCCTGCTCCCAAAGTAATCCCTGCTCCCAAAGTAATCCCTGCTCCCAAAGTAATCCCTGCTCCTGTAAAGTAATCCCTGCTCAAAGTAAAGTGTAAAGTGTGTGTGTGTGTGTGTGATGGAAAGTAACCCTGTTCCCATGGAGGAGTAATCCCTGTTATGTGTGTGTGTGTTAATGATGGAGTGAGGAAAGTGTGATGTGCTCCCACAATGATGGAGGATGTTAATGATGGAGGAGGAGGAACATGTTAATGATGGAGGAGAGGAACATGTTAATGATGGAGGAGAGGAACATGTTAATGATGGAGGAGAGGAACATGTTAATGATGGAGGAGAGGAACATGTTAATGATGGAGGAGAGGAACATGAATGATGGAGGAGCATGTTAATGATGGAGGAGAGGAACATGTTAATGATGGAGGAGAGGAACATGTTAATGATGGAGGAGAGGAACATGTTAATGATGGAGGAGAGGAACATGTTAATGATGGAGGAGAGGAACATGTTAATGATGGAGGAGAGGAACATGTTAATGATGGAGGAGAGGAACATGTTAATGATGGAGGAGAGGAACATGTTAATGATGGAGGAGAGGAGCATGTTAATGATGGAGGAGAGGAACATGTTAATGATGGAGGAGAGGAACATGTTAATGATGGAGGAGAGGAACATGTTAATGATGGAGGAGAGGAGCATGTTAATGATGGAGGAGAGGAACATGTTAATGATGGAGGAGAGGAACATGTTAATGATGGAGGAGAGGAACATGTTAATGATGGAGGAGAGGAACATGTTAATGATGGAGGATGATGGAGGAACATGTTAATGATGGAGGAGAGGAACATGTTAATGATGGAGGAGAGGAGCATGTTAATGATGGAGGAGAGGAACATGTTAATGATGGAGGAGAGGAACATGTTAATGATGGAGGAGAGGAACATGTTAATGATGGAGGAGAGGAACATGTTAATGATGGAGGAGAGGAACATGTTAATGATGGAGGAGAGGAACATGTTAATGATGGAGGAGAGGAACATGTTAATGATGGAGGAGAGGAGCATGTTAATGATGGAGGAGAGGAACATGTTAATGATGGAGGAGAGGAGCATGTTAATGATGGAGGAGAGGAACATGTTAATGATGGAGGAGAGGAGCATGTTAATGATGGAGGAGAGGAGCATGTTAATGATGGAGGAGAGGAGCATGTTAATGATGGAGGAGAGGAACGTGTTAATGATGGAGGAGAGGAACATGTTAATGATGGAGGAGAGGAGCATGTTAATGATGGAGGAGAGGAACATGTTAATGATGGAGGAGAGGAACATGTTAATGATGGAGGAGAGGAACATGTTAATGATGGAGGAGAGGAACATGTTAATGATGGAGGAGAGGAACATGTTAATGATGGAGGAGAGGAACATGTTAATGATGGAGGAGAGGAACATGTTAATGATGGAGGAGAGGAACATGTTAATGATGGAGGAGAGGAACATGTTAATGATGGAGGAGAGGAACATGTTAATGATGGAGGAGAGGAGCATGTTAATGATGGAGGAGAGGAACATGTTAATGATGGAGGAGAGGAACATGTTAATGATGGAGGAGGGAACATGTTAATGATGGAGGAGAGGAACATGTTAATGATGGAGGAGAGGAGCATGTTAATGATGGAGGAGAGGAACATGTTAATGATGGAGGAGTGTTAATGATGGAGGAGAGGAACATGTTAATGATGGAGGAGAGGAGCATGTTAATGATGGAGGAGAGGAGCATGTTAATGATGGAGGAGAGGAGCATGTTAATGATGGAGGAGAGGAGCATGTTAATGATGGAGGAGAGGAACATGTTAATGATGGAGGAGAGGAGCATGTTAATGATGGAGGAGAGGAGCATGTTAATGATGGAGGAGAGGAACATGTTAATGATGGAGGAGAGGAACATGTTAATGATGGAGGAGAGGAACATGTTAATGATGGAGGAGAGGAACGTGTTAATGATGGAGGAGAGGAACGTGTTAATGATGGAGGAGAGGAACATGTTAATGATGGAGGAGAGGAACATGTTAATGATGGAGGAGAGGAACGTGTTAATGATGGAGGAGAGGAACATGTTAATGGAGAGAACACAGAGGAGAGGAATCTGTGGAATGAGGGTTTGAAGGGCTAGGGTGTAATCCTGCAGCGTTGTGTTGGGGTGTGTTGGGTGTGTTGGGGTGTGTTGGGTGTGTTGGGGTGTGTTGGGGTGTGTTGGGTGTGTTGGGTGTGTTGGGTGTGTTGGGGTGTGTTGGGGTGTGTTGGGTGTGTTGGGGTGTGTTGGGTGTGTTGGGTGTGTTGGGGTGTGTTGGGGTGTGTTGGGTTGGGGTGTGTTGGGTGTGTTGGGGTGTGTTGGGTGTGTTGGGTGTGTTGGGGTGTGTTGGGTTGTGTTGGGTTGTGTTGGGGTGTGTTGGGTGTGTTGGGGTGTGTTGGGTGTGTTGGGTGTGTTGGGGTGTGTTGGGTGTGTTGGGTGTGTTGGGTTGTGTTGGGGTGTGTTGGTTGTGGAATGAGGGTTTGAAGGGCTGGAGTGTAATCCTGCAGGGTAGATTAGAAGGCTGTCATCAGAGCTTTGGGCCCTGGGAGAATCCCTCTGGAGATGTTGACCACGGCTGCAACAGACATGAAGGGGGGGGGGGTTCCGTTCACCCTTCATACCATAGGGTTCTGTTCACTCTACTCCCTTCATACCATAGGGTTCTATTCACTCTACTCCCTTCATACCATAGGGTTCTATTCACTCTACTCCCTTCATACCATAGGGTTCTGTTCACTCTACACCCTTCATACCATAGGGTTCTGTTCACTCTACTCCCTTCATACCATAGGGTTCTGTTCACCCTTCATACCATAGGGTTCTGTTCACTCTACTCCCTTCATACCATAGGGTTCTGTTCACTCTACTCCCTTCATACCATAGGGTTCTGTTCACTCTACTCCCTTCATACCATAGGGTTCTGTTCACTCTACTCCCTTCATACCATAGGGTTCTGTTCACTCTACTCCCTTCATACCATAGGGTTCTGTTCACTCTACTCCCTTCATACCATAGGGTTCTGTTCACTCTACTCCCTTCATACCATAGGGTTCTGTTCACCCTTCATACCATAGGGTTCTGTTCACCCTTCATACCATAGGGTTCTGTTCACTCTACACCCTTCATACCATAGGGTTCTGTTCACTCTACTCCCTTCATACCATAGGGTTCTGTTCACCCTTCATACCATAGGGTTCTGTTCACTCTACACCCTTCATACCATAGGGTTCTGTTCACCCTTCATACCATAGGGTTCTGTTCACTCCTTCATACCATAGGGTTCTGTTCACCCTTCATACCATAGGGTTCTGTTCACTCTACTCCCTTCATACCATAGGGTTCTGTTCACCCTTCATACCATAGGGTTCTGTTCACCCTTCATACCATAGGGTTCTGTTCACTCTACTCCCTTCATACCATAGGGTTCTGTTCACTCTACTCCCTTCATACCATAGGGTTCTGTTCACTCTACACCCTTCATACCATAGGGTTCTGTTCACTCTACTCCCTTCATACCATAGGGTTCTGTTCACTCTACTCCCTTCATACCATAGGGTTCTGTTCACTCTACTCCCTTCATACCATAGGGTTCTGTTCACCCTTCATACCATAGGGTTCTGTTCACTCTACTCCCTTCATACCATAGGGTTCTGTTCACTCTACTCCCTTCATACCATAGGGTTCTGTTCACTCTACTCCCTTCATACCATAGGGTTCTGTTCACTTCATACCATAGGGTTCTGTTCACCTACTTCATACCATAGGGTTCTGTTCACCCTTCATACCATAGGGTTCTGTTCACTCTACTCCCTTCATACCATAGGGTTCTGTTCACTCCTTCATACCATAGGGTTCTGTTCACTCTACTCCCTTCATACCATAGGGTTCTGTTCACTCTACTCCTTCATACCATAGGGTTCTGTTCACTCTACTCCTTCATACCATAGGGTTCTGTTCACTCTACTTTCATACCATAGGGTTCTGTTCACTCTTCCCTTCATACCATAGGGTTCTGTTCACTCTACACCCTTCATACCATAGGGTTCTGTTCACTCTACTCCCTTCATACCATAGGGTTCTGTTCACTCTACTCCCTTCATACCATAGGGTTCTGTTCACTCCCTTCATACCATAGGGTTCTGTTCACTCTACTCCCTTCATACCATAGGGTTCTGTTCACTCTACTCCCTTCATACCATAGGGTTCTGTTCACTCTACTCCCTTCATACCATAGGGTTCTGTTCACTCTACTCCCTTCATACCATAGGGTTCTGTTCACTCTACTCCCTTCATACCATAGGGTTCTGTTCACTCTACTCCCTTCATACCATAGGGTTCTGTTCACCCTTCATACCATAGGGTTCTGTTCACTCTACTCCCTTCATACCATAGGGTTCTGTTCACTCTACTCCCTTCATACCATAGGGTTCTGTTCACTCTACTCCCTTCATACCATAGGGTTCTGTTCACTCTACACCCTTCATACCATAGGGTTCTGTTCACTCTACTCCCTTCATACCATAGGGTTCTGTTCACTCTACACCCTTCATACCATAGGGTTCTGTTCACTCTACTCCCTTCATACCATAGGGTTCTGTTCACTCTACTCCCTTCATACCATAGGGTTCTGTTCACCCTTCATACCATAGGGTTCTGTTCACCCTTCATACCATAGGGTTCTGTTCACTCTACTCCCTTCATACCATAGGGTTCTGTTCACTCTACACCCTTCATACCATAGGGTTCTGTTCACCCTTCATACCATAGGGTTCTGTTCACCCTTCATACCATAGGGTTCTGTTCACTCTACTCCCTTCATACCATAGGGTTCTGTTCACTCTACTCCCTTCATACCATAGGGTTCTGTTCACTCTACACCCTTCATACCATAGGGTTCTGTTCACTCTACTCCCTTCATACCATAGGGTTCTGTTCACTCTACACCCTTCATACCATAGGGTTCTGTTCACTCTACACCCTTCATACCATAGGGTTCTGTTCACCCTTCATACCATAGGGTTCTGTTCACTCTACACCCTTCATACCATAGGGTTCTGTTCACCCTTCATACCATAGGGTTCTGTTCACTCTACACCCTTCATACCATAGGGTTCTGTTCACCCTTCATACCATAGGGTTCTGTTCACCCTTCATACCATAGGGTTCTGTTCACCCTTCATACCATAGGGTTCTGTTCACTCTACCCTTCATACCATAGGGTTCTGTTCACCCTTCATACCATAGGGTTCTGTTCACCCTTCATACCATAGGGTTCTGTTCACCCTTCATACCATAGGGTTCTGTTCACTCTACTTTCATACCATAGGGTTCTGTTCACCCTTCATACCATAGGGTTCTGTTCACTCTACACCCTTCATACCATAGGGTTCTGTTCACTCTACTCCCTTCATACCATAGGGTTCTGTTCACTCTACACCCTTCATACCATAGGGTTCTGTTCACTCTACTCCCTTCATACCATAGGGTTCTGTTCACTCTACTCCCTTCATACCATAGGGTTCTGTTCACTCTACACCCTTCATACCATAGGGTTCTGTTCACTCTACACCCTTCATACCATAGGGTTCTGTTCACTCTACACCCTTCATACCATAGGGTTCTGTTCACTCTACTCCCTTCATACCATAGGGTTCTGTTCACTCTACTCCCTTCATACCATAGGGTTCTGTTCACTCTACTCCCTTCATACCATAGGGTTCTGTTCACTCTACTCCCTTCATACCATAGGGTTCTGTTCACTCTACTCCCTTCATACCATAGGGTTCTGTTCACTCTACTCCCTTCATACCATAGGGTTCTGTTCACTCTACTCCCTTCATACCATAGGGTTCTGTTCACTCTACTCCCTTCATACCATAGGGTTCTGTTCACTCTACTCCCTTCATACCATAGGGTTCTGTTCACTCTACTCCCTTCATACCATAGGGTTCTGTTCACTCTACTCCCTTCATACCATAGGGTTCTGTTCACCCTTCATACCATAGGGTTCTGTTCACTCTACTTCCTTCATACCATAGGGTTCTGTTCACCCTTCATACCATAGGGTTCTGTTCACTCTACTCCCTTCATACCATAGGGTTCTGTTCACCCTTCATACCATAGGGTTCTGTTCACTCTACTTCCTTCATACCATAGGGTTCTGTTCACCCTTCATACCATAGGGTTCTGTTCACTCTACTCCCTTCATACCATAGGGTTCTGTTCACCTTCCCTTCATACCATAGGGTTCTGTTCACTCTACTCCCTTCATACCATAGGGTTCTGTTCACCCTTCATACCATAGGGTTCTGTTCACTCTACTCCTTCATACCATAGGGTTCTGTTCACTCTACTCCCTTCATACCATAGGGTTCTGTTCACTCTACTCCCTTCATACCATAGGGTTCTGTTCACTCTACTCCTTCATACCATAGGGTTCTGTTCACTCTACTTCCTTCATACCATAGGGTTCTGTTCACTCTACTCCCTTCATACCATAGGGTTCTGTTCACTCTACTCCCTTCATACCATAGGGTTCTGTTCACTCTACTCCCTTCATACCATAGGGTTCTGTTCACTCTACTCCCTTCATACCATAGGGTTCTGTTCACTCTACTCCCTTCATACCATAGGGTTCTGTTCACTCTACTTCCTTCATACCATAGGGTTCTGTTCACTCTACTCCCTTCATACCATAGGGTTCTGTTCACTCTACTCCCTTCATACCATAGGGTTCTGTTCACTCTACTCCCTTCATACCATAGGGTTCTGTTCACTCTACTCCTTCATACCATAGGGTTCTGTTCACTCTACTCCCTTCATACCATAGGGTTCTGTTCACTCTACTCCCTTCATACCATAGGGTTCTGTTCACATCCTTCATACCATAGGGTTCTGTTCACTCCTCCCTTCATACCATAGGGTTCTGTTCAATCTCTACTCCCTTCATACCATAGGGTTCTGTTCACTCTACTCCCTTCATACCATAGGGTTCTGTTCACTCTACTCCCTTCATACCATAGGGTTCTGTTCATCTACTCCCTTCATACCATAGGGTTCTGTTCAAGGTCTACTCCCTTCATACCATAGGGTTCTGTTCACTCCTTCATACCATAGGGTTCTGTTCAACTCTACTTTCATACCATAGGGTTCTGTTCAGGGACTCCCTTCATACCATAGGGTTCTGAACTCTACTGCCCTTCATACCATAGGGTTCTGTTCACTCTACTCCTTCATACCATAGGGTTCTGTTCACTCTACTCCCTTCATACCATAGGGTTCTGTTCACTCTACACCCTTCATACCATATGGTTCTGTTCACTCTACTCCTTCATACCATAGGGTTCTGTTCACTCTACTCCCTTCATACCATAGGGTTCTGTTCACTCTACCCCTTCATACCATAGGGTTCTGTTCAGTCTACCCCTTCATACCATAGGGTTCTGTTCACTCTACCCCTTCATACCATAGGGTTCTGTTCACTCTACTCCCTTCATACCATAGGGTTCTGTTCACTCTACTCCTTCATACCATAGGGTTCTGTTCACTCTACCCCTTCATACCATAGGGTTCTGTTCACTCTACTCCTTCATACCATAGGGTTCTGTTCACTCTACTCCCTTCATACCATAGGGTTCTGTTCACTCTACACCCTTCATACCATAGGGTTCTGTTCACTCTACTCCCTTCATACCATAGGGTTCTGTTCACTCTACTCCCTTCATACCATAGGGTTCCACCGCCTTCATGTTAGGGTTCTGTTCTTCCTTCATACCATAGGGTTCTGTTCACTCCAGGATCATACCATAGGGTTCTGTTCACTCTGGGAGGATACCATAGGGTTCTGTTCAACTACTGATGGCGAGATACCATGGGTTCTGTTCAGTCTTCCCCGGGAGGAAGAGCCCTTCATACCATAGGGTTCTGTTCAGGTCTGATCCTTCATACCACACTGTTCATGTCTGCCTTCATACCATAGGGTTCTGTTCACCAGAAGGGGGAAAGGAGATTAATTTCATACCATAGGGTTCTGTTCAGAGCCCTTCATACCATAGGGTTCTGTTCACTCACTCCTTCATACCATAGGGTTCTGTTCACTCTTCCCTTCATACCATAGGGTTCTGTTCACTGTACTCCCTTCATACCATAGGGTTCTGTTCACTCTACCCTTCATACCATGGGTTCTGTTCACCTAGTCCCTTCATACCATAGGGTTCTGTTCACGCTACTCCTTCACCTGGGTTCTGTTCAGCGACCTTCATACCATAGGGTTCTGTTCACTCTACTCCCTTCATACCATAGGGTTCTGTTCCCTACTCCCTTCATACCATAGGGTTCTGTTTCACAGTACTCCCTTCATACCATAGGGTTCTAGAAGGATGATACCATAGGGTTCTGTTCAGTTACTCCCTTCATACCATAGGGTTCTGTTCTGCACTCTACTCCTTCCTACCATAGGGTTCTGTTCACTCTACTCCCTTCATACCATAGGGTTCTGTTCACTCTACTCCCTTCATACCATAGGGTTCTGTTCACTCTATCCCTTCATACCATAGGGTTCTGTTCACTCTACTCCTTCATACCATAGGGTTCTGTTCACTCTACTCCCTTCATACCATAGGGTTCTGTTCACTGGTCCTTCATACCATAGGGTTCTGTTCAGTCCAAGGTTCATACCATAGGGTTCTGTTCACTCTACTCCCTTCATACCATAGGGTTCTGTTCAGCTCCCTTCATCCATAGGGTTCTGAGCGACTCCCTTCATACCATAGGGTTCTGTTCACTCTCTCCCTTCATACCATGGGTTCTGTTCACTCTAGATAGATAGGGAGGGGATGTTCACTCTAGCTTTTTCATACCATAGGGTTCTGTTCACTCTACTCCCTTCATACCATAGGGTTCTGTTCACTTCATCCCTTCAGAGACCATAGGGTTCTGTTCACTCTACTACCTTCATACCATAGGGTTCTATTCACTCTACTCCCTTCATACCATAGGGTTCTGTTCACTCTACTCCTTCATACCATAGGGTTCTGTTCACTCTACTCCCTTCATACCATAGGGTTCTGTTCACTCTACACCCTTCATACCATAGGGTTCTGTTCAGGAGGGATACCATAGGGTTCTGTTCAAAGACTCCCTTCATACCATAGGGTTCTGTTCAGACTGCCTTCATACCATAGGTTCTGTTCAGTGGCTTTCCCAGCATACCATAGGGTTCTGTTCAATCCCCTTCATACCATAGGGTTCTGTTCAGGACTGCCTTCATACCATAGGGTTCTGTTCACTCTACTCCCTTCATACCATAGGGTTCTGTTCACTCTACTCCCTTCATACCATAGGGTTCTGTTCACCCTTCATACCATAGGGTTCTGTTCACTCTACTCCCTTCATACCATAGGGTTCTGTTCACTCTACTCCCTTCATACCATAGGGTTCTGTTCACTCTACTCCCTTCATACCATAGGGTTCTGTTCACTCTACTCCCTTCATACCATAGGGTTCTGTTCACTCTACTCCCTTCATACCATAGGGTTCTGTTCACCCTTCATACCATAGGGTTCTGTTCACTCTACTCCCTTCATACCATAGGGTTCTGTTCACTCTACTCCCTTCATACCATAGGGTTCTGTTCACTCTACTCCCTTCATACCATAGGGTTCTGTTCACTCTACTCCCTTCATACCATAGGGTTCTGTTCACTCTACTCCCTTCATACCATAGGGTTCTGTTCACTCTACTCCCTTCATACCATAGGGTTCTGTTCACTCTACTCCCTTCATACCATAGGGTTCTGTTCACTCTACACCCTTCATACCATAGGGTTCTGTTCACTCTACTCCCTTCATACCATAGGGTTCTGTTCACTCTACTCCCTTCATACCATAGGGTTCTGTTCACTCTACTCCCTTCATACCATAGGGTTCTGTTCACTCTACTCCCTTCATACCATAGGGTTCTGTTCACTCCTTCATACCATAGGGTTCTGTTCACTCTACTCCCTTCATACCATAGGGTTCTGTTCACTCTTCATACCATAGGGTTCTGTTCACTCTACTCCCTTCATACCATAGGGTTCTGTTCACTCTACTCCTTCATACCATAGGGTTCTGTTCACTCTACTCCCTTCATACCATAGGGTTCTGTTCACTCTACTCCTTCATACCATAGGGTTCTGTTCACTCTACTCCCTTCATACCATAGGGTTCTGTTCACTCTACTCCTTCATACCATAGGGTTCTGTTCACTCTACTCCTTCATACCATAGGGTTCTGTTCACTCTACTCCCTTCATACCATAGGGTTCTGTTCACTCTACTCCCTTCATACCATAGGGTTCTGTTCACTCTACTCCTTCATACCATAGGGTTCTGTTCACTCTACTCCCTTCATACCATAGGGTTCTGTTCACTCTACTCCCTTCATACCATAGGGTTCTGTTCACTCTACTCCCTTCATACCATAGGGTTCTGTTCACTCTACTCCCTTCATACCATAGGGTTCTGTTCACTCTACTCCCTTCATACCATAGGGTTCTGTTCACTCTACTCCCTTCATACCATAGGGTTCTGTTCACTCTACTCCCTTCATACCATAGGGTTCTGTTCACTCTACTCCCTTCATACCATAGGGTTCTGTTCACTCTACTTCCTTCATACCATAGGGTTCTGTTCACTCTACTCCCTTCATACCATAGGGTTCTGTTCACTCTACTCCCTTCATACCATAGGGTTCTGTTCACTCTACTCCCTTCATACCATAGGGTTCTGTTCACTCTACTCCCTTCATACCATAGGGTTCTGTTCACTCTACTCCTTCATACCATAGGGTTCTGTTCACTCTACTCCCTTCATACCATAGGGTTCTGTTCACTCTACTCCTTCATACCATAGGGTTCTGTTCACTCTACTCCCTTCATACCATAGGGTTCTGTTCACTCTACTCCCTTCATACCATAGGGTTCTGTTCACTCTACTCCCTTCATACCATAGGGTTCTGTTCACTCTACTCCCTTCATACCATAGGGTTCTGTTCACTCTACTCCCTTCATACCATAGGGTTCTGTTCACTCTACTCCCTTCATACCATAGGGTTCTGTTCACTCTACTCCCTTCATACCATAGGGTTCTGTTCACTCTACTCCCTTCATACCATAGGGTTCTGTTCACTCTACTCCCTTCATACCATAGGGTTCTGTTCACTCTACTCCCTTCATACCATAGGGTTCTGTTCACTCTACTCCCTTCATACCATAGGGTTCTGTTCACTCTACTCCCTTCATACCATAGGGTTCTGTTCACTCTACTCCCTTCATACCATAGGGTTCTGTTCACTCTACTCCTTCATACCATAGGGTTCTGTTCACTCTACTCCTTCATACCATAGGGTTCTGTTCACTCTACTCCCTTCATACCATAGGGTTCTGTTCACTCTACTCCCTTCATACCATAGGGTTCTGTTCACTCTACTCCCTTCATACCATAGGGTTCTGTTCACTCTACTCCCTTCATACCATAGGGTTCTGTTCACTCTACTCCCTTCATACCATAGGGTTCTGTTCACTCTACTCCCTTCATACCATAGGGTTCTGTTCACTCTACTCCCTTCATACCATAGGGTTCTGTTCACTCTACTCCCTTCATACCATAGGGTTCTGTTCACTCTACTCCCTTCATACCATAGGGTTCTGTTTCACTCTACTCCCTTCATACCATAGGGTTCTGTTCACTCTACTCCCTTCATACCATAGGGTTCTGTTCACTCTACTCCCTTCATACCATAGGGTTCTGTTCACTCTACTCCCCTTCATACCATAGGGTTCTGTTCACTCTACTCCCTTCATACCATAGGGTTCTGTTCACTCTACCTTCATACCATAGGGTTCTGTTCACTCTACTCCCTTCATACCATAGGGTTCTGTTCACTCTACTCCCTTCATACCATAGGGTTCTGTTCACTCTACTCCTTCATACCATAGGGTTCTGTTCACTCTACTCCTTCATACCATAGGGTTCTGTTCACTCTACTCCCTTCATACCATAGGGTTCTGTTCACTCTACTCCCTTCATACCATAGGGTTCTGTTCACTCTACTCCCTTCATACCATAGGGTTCTGTTCACTCTACTCCCTTCATACCATAGGGTTCTGTTCACTCTACTCCCTTCATACCATAGGGTTCTGTTCACTCTACTCCCTTCATACCATAGGGTTCTGTTCACTCTACTCCCTTCATACCATAGGGTTCTGTTCACTCTACTTTCATACCATAGGGTTCTGTTCACTCTACTCCCTTCATACCATAGGGTTCTGTTCACTCTACTCCCTTCATACCATAGGGTTCTGTTCACTCTACTCCTTCATACCATAGGGTTCTGTTCACTCTTTCATACCATAGGGTTCTGTTCACTCTACTCCCTTCATACCATAGGGTTCTGTTCACTCTACTCCCTTCATACCATAGGGTTCTGTTCACTCTACTCCCTTCATACCATAGGGTTCTGTTCACTCTACTCCCTTCATACCATAGGGTTCTGTTCACTCTACTCCCTTCATACCATAGGGTTCTGTTCACTCTACTCCCTTCATACCATAGGGTTCTGTTCACTCTACTCCTTCATACCATAGGGTTCTGTTCACTCTACTCCCTTCATACCATAGGGTTCTGTTCACTCTACTCCCTTCATACCATAGGGTTCTGTTCACTCTACTCCCTTCATACCATAGGGTTCTGTTCACTCTACTCCCTTCATACCATAGGGTTCTGTTCACTCTACTCCCTTCATACCATAGGGTTCTGTTCACTCCTTCATACCATTTTCATACCATAGGGTTCTGTTCACTCTACTCCCTTCATACCATAGGGTTCTGTTCACTCTACTCCCTTCATACCATAGGGTTCTGTTCATACCATAGGGTTCTACTCTACTCCCTTCATACCATAGGGTTCTATTCACTCTACTCCCTTCATACCATAGGGTTCTGTTCACTCTACTCCCTTCATACCATAGGGTTCTGTTCACTCTACTCCCTTCATACCATAGGGTTCTGTTCACTCTACTCCCTTCATACCATAGGGTTCTGTTCACTCTACTCCTTCATACCATAGGGTTCTGTTCACTCTACTCCCTTCATACCATAGGGTTCTGTTCACTCTACTCCCTTCATACCATAGGGTTCTGTTCACTCTACTCCCTTCATACCATAGGGTTCTGTTCACTCTACTCCTTCATACCATAGGGTTCTGTTCACTCTACTCCCTTCATACCATAGGGTTCTATTCACTCTACTCCCTTCATACCATAGGGTTCTATTCACTCTACTCCCTTCATACCATAGGGTTCTGTTCACTCTACTCCCTTCATACCATAGGGTTCTGTTCACTCTACTCCCTTCATACCATAGGGTTCTGTTCACTCTACTCCCTTCATACCATAGGGTTCTGTTCACTCTACTCCCTTCATACCATAGGGTTCTGTTCACTCTACTCCCTTCATACCATAGGGTTCTGTTCACTCTACTCCCTTCATACCATAGGGTTCTGTTCACCCTTCATACCATAGGGTTCTGTTCACTCTACTCCCTTCATACCATAGGGTTCTGGTCATGACTAGTGCACTATATAGAGGACAGGGTGTCATTAGGGACTCAGTCCAGGAGACTGTCTGTAGAGAATAAGGGGGCCAGTTGTTCATGGGGAAACTGCTCTGTAGCCAAGCAGATGGCTGACCGGGTTGGAAACACCAAGTTTAAACATTCCTGGATATTTATGACCTGTTATATACACACACACACACACACACACACACACACACACACACACACACACACACACACACACACACACACACACACACACACACACACACACACACACACACACACACACACTCATGAACACACAGACATGCAATGTGTTTGCCATTCCAACTCTACTGTAAGTTATTGATCGTCCACTTAGAGAAATATATGCTTTACATCATTCAAATGACTGCATCATTAAACAGACAGTTCTGTTCTCCCTGTGAGACCCAGTTCTGTTCTCCCTGTGTGACCCAGTTCTGTTCTCCCTGTGAGACCCAGTTCTGTTCTCCCTGTGTGACCCAGTTCTGTTCTCCCTGTGAGACCCAGTTCTGTTCTCCCTGTGAGACCCAGTTCTGTTCTCCCTGTGTGACCCAGTTCTGTTCTCCCTGTGAGACCCAGTTCTGTTCTCCCTGTGAGACCCAGTTCTGTTCTCCCTGTGAGACCCAGTTCTGTTCTCCCTGTGAGACCCAGTTCTGTTCTCCATGTGAGACCCAGTTCTGTTCTCCCTGTGACCCAGTTCTGTTCTCCCTGTGTGACCCAGTTCTGTTCTCCCTGTGTGACCCAGTTCTGTTCTCCCTGTGAGACCCAGTTCTGTTCTCCCTGTGTGACCCAGTTCTGTTCTCCCTGTGAGACCCAGTTCTGTTCTCCCTGTGAGACCCAGTTCTGTTCTCCCTGTGAGACCCAGTTCTGTTCTCCCTGTGAGACCCAGTTCTGTTCTCCCTGTGTGACCCAGTTCTGTTTTCCCTGTGAGACCCAGTTCTGTTCTCCCTGTGAGACCCAGTTCTGTTCTCCTGTGAGACCCAGTTCTGTTCTCCCTGTGAGACCCAGTTCTGTTCTCCCTGTGAGACCCAGTTCTGTTCTCCCTGTGAGACCCAGTTCTGTTCTCCCTGTGAGACCCAGTTCTGTTCTCCTGTGAGACCCAGTTCTGTTCTCCCTGTGAGACCCAGTTCTGTTCTCCCTGTGAGACCCAGTTCTCCCTGTGAGACCCAGTTCTGTTCTCCCTGTGAGACCCAGTTCTGTTCTCCCTGTGAGACCCAGTTCTGTTCTCCCTGTGAGACCCAGTTCTATTCTCCCTGTGAGACCCAGTTCTGTTCTGCATGCAGGTACACCAGTGAGACCCAGTTCTGTTCTCCCTGTGAGCTCCCTGGAGTTCTGTTCTGGACCCTGTGAGAAAGTTCTGTTCTCCCTGGACCCAGTCTCTGTTCTCCCTGTGAGATGTCAGGACTGGACAGCATTGGATCATCTCTGCCCTGGATCTACATTGGACTAGTCTCTGTGTTCCCTGGACTGGGGAAATGTCTGGACTGGACACACTGGACTGGGGAAATGTCTGGACTGGACACACTGGACTGGGGAAATGTCTGGACTGGACAACACTGGACTGGGGAAATGTCTGGACTGGACACACTGGACTGGGGAATGTCTGGACTGGACTACACTGGACTGGGGAAATGTCTGGACTGGACTAGACTGGACTGGGGAAATGTCTGGACTGGACTGGACTAGACTGGACTGGGGAAATGTCTGGACTGGACTGGACTGGACTGGGAAATGTCTGGACTGGACTGGACTGGGGAAATGTCTGGACTGGACTGGGGAATGTCTGGACTGGACTACACTGGACTTGGGAAATGTCTGGACTGGACTGGACACTGGACTGGGGAAATGTCTGGACTGGACTGGACTTTGTCTGAGCTGGACTGGGGAATGTCTGGACTGGACTACACTGGACTGGGGAAATGTCTGGACTGGACTACACTGGACTGGGGAAATGTCTGGACTGGACTGGACTTAGACTGGACTGGGTCTGTCTGGACTGGACTGGACTGGACTGAGCTGGACTGGGGAATGTCTGGACTGGACTACACTGGACTGGGGAAATGTCTGGACTGGACTGGACTACACTGGACTGGGGATATGTCTGGACTGGACTGGGGGAATGTCTGGACTGGACTGGACTGGGGGAATGTCTGGACTGGACTGGATTAGACTGGACTTTGTCTGAGCTGGACTGGGGGAATGTCTGGACTGGACTACACTGGACTGGGGAAATGTCTGGACTGGACTACACTGGACTGGGGAAATGTCTGGACTGGACTGGACTACACTGGACTGGGGATATGTCTGGACTGGACTGGGGGAATGTCTGGACTGGACTGGACTGGGGGAATGTCTGGACTGGACTGGATTAGACTGGACTTTGTCTGAGCTGGACTGGGGGAATGTCTGGACTGGACTAGACTAGACTGGACTGGACTGAGCTGGACTGGGGGGATGTCTGGACTGAACTAGACTGGACTAGACTGGACTGGGCTGGGCTGGGACTGGACAAGACTGGACTGGACTGGACTAGACTGGACTGGATTAGACTAGACTAGACTAGACTAGACTGGACTAGACTGGGCTCTTCTCTCTACACTGCAGCATATTCTATGTCCCCAGTTAGAGCTGATACTGTGGGTTTTGTCTGTATCTGGACATTTTGCCTGCTGGGCCTGTGTGTGTGTGTGTGTGTGTGTGTGTGTGTGTGTGTGTGTGTGTGTGTGTGTGTGTGTGTGTGTGTGTGTGTGTGTGTGTGTGTGTGTGTGTGTGTGTGTGTGTGTGTGTGTGTGTACTTGTCCTAAGCACACACCCTCCTGTAGTCTTGAGTGATCAGGTGCTATAACAGGTATGTGTTGGCCCCACTCAGCCCTGTTCCACTCAGCCCTGTTCCACTCAGCCCTGTTACTCTCAGCCCTGTTCCACTCAGCCCTGTTCCACTCAGCCCTGTTCCACTCAGCCCTGTTCCACTCAGCCCTGTTCCACTCAGCCCTGTTCCACTCAGCCCTGTTCCACTCAGCCCTGTTCTCTCAGCCCTGTTCCACTGTTCCACTCAGCCCTGTTCCACTCAGCCCTGTTCTACTCAGCCCTGTTCCACTGTTCCACTCAGCCCTGTTCCACTCAGCCCTGTTCCTCTCAGCCCTGTTCCACTGTTCCTCTCAGCCCTGTTCCACTCAGCCCTGTTCCACTCAGCCCTGTTCCACTCAGCCCTGTTCCACTCAGCCCTGTTCCACTGCCCCACTCAGCCCAGTTCCACTGTTCCACTCAGCCCTGTTCCACTCAGCCCTGTTCCACTGTTCCACTGTTCAGCCCTGTTCCACTGTTCCACTCAGCCCTGTTCCACTGCCCACTCAGCCCTGTTCCACTCAGCCCTGTTCCACTCAGCCCTGTTCCACTCAGCCCTGTTCCACTGTTCCACTCAGCCCTGTTCCACTCAGCCCTGTTCCACTCAGCCCTGTTCCTCTCAGCCCTGTTCCACTCAGCCCTGTTCCACTCCAGCCCTGTTCCACTCAGCCCTGTTCCACTGCCCTGTTCCACTCAGCCCTGTTCCTGTTCCACTCAGCCCTGTTCCACTCAGCCCTGTTCCACCCTCAGCCCTGTTCCACTCAGCCCTGTTCCTCTCAGCCCTGTTCCACTCAGCCCTGTTCCACTCAGCCCTGTTCCACTTAGCCCTGTTCCTCTCAGCCCTGTTCCACTGTTCCACTCAGCCCTGTTCCACCACTCAGCCCTGTTCCACTCAGCCCTGTTCCTCTCAGCCCTGTTCCACTGTTCCACTCAGCCCTGTTCCACTCAGCCCTGTTCCACTCAGCCCTGTTCCTCTCAGCCCTGTTCCACTCAGCCCTGTTCCACTCAGCCCTGTTCCACTCAGCCCTGTTCCACTCAGCCCTGTTCCCCTCCTTGCCCTGTTCCACTGTTCCACTCAGCCCTGTTCCACTCAGCCCTGTTCCACTCAGCCCTGTTCCACTCAGCCCTGTTCCACTCAGCCCTGTTCCACTCAACCCTGTTCCACTCAGCCCTGTTCCACTCAGCCCTGTTCCTCTCAGCCCTGTTCCACTGTTCCACTCAGCCCTGTTCCACTGTTCCACTCAGCCCTGTTCCACTCAGCCCTGTTCCACTCAGCCCTGTTCCACTCAGCCCTGTTCCACTCAGCCCTGTTCCACTGTTCCACTCAGCCCTGTTCCACTCAGCCCTGTTCCACTCAGCCCTGTTCCACTCAGTCATATTCCTCTCAGCCCTGTTCCACTGTTTCCACCAGCCCTGTTCCACTCAGCCCTGTTCCTCTCAGCCCTGTTCCACTGTTCCAGCCCTGTTCCACTCAGCCCTGTTCCACTCAGCCCTGTTCCACTCAGCCCTGTTCCACTCAGCCCTGTTCCACTCAGCCCTGTTCCACTCAGCCCTGTTCCACTGTTCCACTCAGCCCTGTTCCACTCAGCCCTGTTCCTCTCAGCCCTGTTCCACTCAGCCCTGTTCCTTCAGCCCTGTTCCACCAGCCCAGTTCCACTCAGCCCTGTTCCACTCAGCCCTGTTACTCTCAGCCCTGTTCCACTCAGCCCTGTTCCTCTCAGCCCTGTTCCACTCAGCCCAGTTCCTCTCAGCCCTGTTCCACTCAGCCCTGTTCCACTGTTCTACTTCATATCACCTTGGTCCTCTGTAATGGGCTTTGGAGGAGCACCAGACCTCTCCTCTCAATTACATTCAATTCACGGGGCTTTATTGTCATGGGAAACATGTGTTAACATTACCAAAGCAAGTGAAGTAGAAAGTAAACAAAAGTGAAATAAACAATAAAAATTAACAGGAAACATTACACTCACAGAAGTTGCAAAATAATTTCAAATGTCATATTATATATATACAGTGTTGTAACAATGTGCAAATAGTTAAAGTACAAAATGGAAAATAAATCAACGTAAATATGGGTTGTATTTACAATGGTGTTTGTTCTTCACTGGTTGCCCTTTTCTCATGGCAACAGGTCACAGATCTTGCTGCTGTGATGTCACACTGTGGTATTTCACCCAGTAGATATGGGAGTTTATCAACATTGGGTTTGTTTTGTAATTCTTTGTGAGTCTGTGTAATCTGGGTGAAATATGTGTCTCTAATATGGTCATACATTTGTCAGGAGGTTAGGAAGTGCAGCTCAGTTTCCACCTCATTTTGTGGGCAGTGAGCACATAGCCTGTCTTCTCTTGAGAGCCAGGTCTGCCTACGGCCTTTCTCAATAGCAAGGCTATGCTCACTCCCCTCTCATTTACATTTACATTTAAGTCATTTAGCAGACGCTCTTATCCAGAGCGACTTACAAGGACTAGTGTAGTCTGTATGTTATCTAACTGTCCTCTCCCCTGTATCTCTCAGACAGGTGTTAGGACTAGTAGAGTCTGTATGTTATCTAACTGTCCTCTCCCCTGTATCTCTCCAGACAGGTGTTAGGACTAGTGTAGTCTGTATGTTATCTAACTGTCCTCTCCCCCTGTATCTCTCCAGACAGGTGTTAGGACTAGTGTAGTCTGTATGTTATCTAACTGTCCTCTCCCCTGTATCTCTCCAGACAGGTGTTAGGACTAGTGTAGTCTGTATGTTATCTAACTGTCCTCTCCCCCTGTATCTCTCCAGACAGGTGTTAGGACTAGTAGAGTCTGTATGTTATCTAACTGTCCTCTCCCCTGTATCTCTCCAGACAGGTGTTAGGACTAGTAGAGTCTGTATGTTATCTAACTGTCCTCTCCCCTGTATCTCTCCAGACAGGTGTTAGGACTAGTGTAGTCTGTATGTTATCTAACTGTCCTCTCCCCTGTATCTCTCCAGACAGGTGTTAGGACTAGTAGAGTCTGTATGTTATCTAACTGTCCTCTCCCCTGTATCTCTCCAGACAGGTGTTAGGACTAGTAGAGTCTGTATGTTATCTAACTGTCCTCTCCCCTGTATCTCTCAGACAGGTGTTAGGACTAGTGTAGTCTGTATGTTATCTAACTGTCCTCTCCCCTGTATCTCTCCAGACAGGTGTTAGGACTAGTAGAGTCTGTATGTTATCTAACTGTCCTCTCCCCTGTATCTCTCCAGACAGGTGTTAGGACTAGTAGAGTCTGTATGTTATCTAACTGTCCTCTCCCCCTGCATCTCTCCAGACAGGTGTTAGGACTAGTGTAGTCTGTATGTTATCTAACTGTCCTCTCCCCTGTATCTCTCCAGACAGGTGTTAGGACTAGTAGAGTCTGTATGTTATCTAACTGTCCTCTCCCCTGTATCTCTCCAGACAGGTGTTAGGACTAGTAGAGTCTGTATGTTATCTAACTGTCCTCTCCCCCTGTATCTCTCCAAACAGGTGTTAGGACTAGTGTAGTCTGTATGTTATCTAACTGTCCTCTCCCCCTGTATCTCTCCAGACAGGTGTTAGGACTAGTGTAGTCTGTATGTTATCTAACTGTCCTCTCCCCTGTATCTCTCCAGACAGGTGTTAGGACTAGTGTAGTCTGTATGTTATCTAACTGTCCTCTCCCCTGTATCTCTCCAGACAGGTGTTAGGACTAGTGTAGTCTGTATGTTATCTAACTGTCCTCTCCCCTGTATCTCTCCAGACAGGTGTTAGGACTAGTGGAGTCTGTATGTTATCTAACTGTCCTCTCCCCCTGTATCTCTCCAGACAGGTGTTAGGACTAGTAGAGTCTGTATGTTATCTAACTGTCCTCTCCCCTGTATCTCTCCAGACAGGTGTTAGGACTAGTGTAGTCTGTATGTTATCTAACTGTCCTCTCCCCTGTATCTCTCCAGACAGGTGTTAGGACTAGTAGAGTCTGTATGTTATCTAACTGTCCTCTCCCCCTGTATCTCTCCAGACAGGTGTTAGGACTAGTAGAGTCTGTATGTTATCTAACTGTCCTCTCCCCTGTATCTCTCCAGACAGGTGTTAGGACTAGTGTAGTCTGTATGTTATCTAACTGTCCTCTCCCCTGTATCTCTCCAGACAGGTGTTAGGACTAGTGTAGTCTGTATGTTATCTAACTGTCCTCTCCCCCTGTATCTCTCCAGACAGGTGTTAGGACTAGTGTAGTCTGTATGTTATCTAACTGTCCTCTCCCCCTGTATCTCTCCAGACAGGTGTTAGGACTAGTAGAGTCTGTATGTTATCTAACTGTCCTCTCCCCCTGTATCTCTCCAGACAGGTGTTAGGACTAGTGTAGTCTGTATGTTATCTAACTGTCCTCTCCCCTGTATCTCTCCAGACAGGTGTTAGGACTAGTGTAGTCTGTATGTTATCTAACTGTCCTCTCCCCTGTATCTCTCCAGACAGGTGTTAGGACTAGTGTAGTCTGTATGTTATCTAACTGTCCTCTCCCCCTGTATCTCTCCAGACAGGTGTTAGGACTAGTGTAGTCTGTTATCTAACTGTCCTCTCCCCTGTATCTCTCCAGACAGGTGTTAGGACTAGTAGAGTCTGTATGTTATCTAACTGTCCTCTCCCCTGTATCTCTCCAGACAGGTGTTAGGACTAGTGTAGTCTGTATGTTATCTAACTGTCCTCTCCCCTGTATCTCTCCAGACAGGTGTTAGGACTAGTAGAGTCTGTATGTTATCTAACTGTCCTCTCTCCCTGTATCTCTCCAGACAGGTGTTAGGACTAGTAGAGTCTGTATGTTATCTAACTGTCCTCTCCCCTGTATCTCTCCAGACAGGTGTTAGGACTAGTGTAGTCTGTATGTTATCTAACTATCCTCTCTCCCTGTATCTCTCCAGACAGGTGTTAGGACTAGTGTAGTCTGTTATCTAACTGTCCTCTCCCCCTGTATCTCTCCAGACAGGTGTTAGGACTAGTGTAGTCTGTATGTTATCTAACTGTCCTCTCCCCTGTATCTCTCCAGACAGGTGTTAGGACTAGTGTAGTCTGTATGTTATCTAACTGTCCTCTCCCCTGTATCTCTCCAGACAGGTGTTAGGACTAGTGTAGTCTGTATGTTATCTAACTGTCCTCTCCCCTGTATCTCTCCAGACAGGTGTTAGGACTAGTAGAGTCTGTATGTTATCTAACTGTCCTCTCCCCCTGTATCTCTCCAGACAGGTGTTAGGACTAGTAGAGTCTGTATGTTATCTAACTGTCCTCTCCCCTGTATCTCTCAGACAGGTGTTAGGACTAGTGTAGTATGTTATCTAACTGTCCTCTCCCCTGTATCTCTCCAGACAGGTGTTAGGACTAGTGTAGTCTGTATGTTATCTAACTGTCCTCTCTCCCTGTATCTCTCCAGACAGGTGGTAGGACTAGTAGAGTCTGTATGTTATCTAACTGTCCTCTCCCCCTGTATCTCTCCAGACAGGTGTTAGGACTAGTGTAGTCTGTATGTTATCTAACTGTCCTCTCCCCTGTATCTCTCCAGACAGGTGTTAGGACTAGTGTAGTATGTTATCTAACTGTCCTCTCCCCTGTATCTCTCCAGACAGGTGTTAGGACTAGTAGAGTCTGTATGTTATCTAACTGTCCTCTCCCCTGTATCTCTCCAGACAGGTGTTAGGACTAGTGTAGTCTGTTATCTAACTGTCCTCTCCCCTGTATCTCTCCAGACAGGTGTTAGGACTAGTGTAGTCTGTTATCTAACTGTCCTCTCCCCTGTATCTCTCCAGACAGGTGTTAGGACTAGTAGAGTCTGTATGTTATCTAACTGTCCTCTCCCCCTGTATCTCTCCAGACAGGTGTTAGGACTAGTGTAGTCTGTATGTTATCTAACTGTCCTCTCCCCTGTATCTCTCCAGACAGGTGTTAGGACTAGTGTAGTCTGTATGTTATCTAACTGTCCTCTCCCCCTGTATCTCTCCAGACAGGTGTTAGGACTAGTGTAGTCTGTATGTTATCTAACTGTCCTCTCCCCTGTATCTCTCCAGACAGGTGTTAGGACTAGTGTAGTCTGTATGTTATCTAACTGTCCTCTCCCCTGTATCTCTCCAGACAGGTGTTAGGACTAGTGTAGTCTGTATGTTATCTAACTGTCCTCTCCCCTGTATCTCTCCAGACAGGTGTTAGGACTAGTAGAGTCTGTATGTTATCTAACTGTCCTCTCCCCTGTATCTCTCCAGACAGGTGTTAGGACTAGTGTAGTCTGTATGTTATCTAACTGTCCTCTCCCCTGTATCTCTCCAGACAGGTGTTAGGACTAGTAGAGTCTGTATGTTATCTAACTGTCCTCTCCCCTGTATCTCTCCAGACAGGTGAAGGACCAGACTAAGACGGTGGCCCACCTGAAACATAAGGAGCAGGTGGAGAAGAGTAAGAACGCCCAGCTGGTGCAGGAGGTCAGGAAGAGAGAGGACAACCTCAATGAGAGCTCTCAACACGTCAAGGTGAGAGAGGTGTTTCTCTTGTTCCCTCCATCTCCACTCTGTGTCTGATGATGTGTGAAGGCTGTGTACACTCTGTCCCCATAGGACAACCCTTTTTGTGTGTGTGTGTGTGTGTGTGTGTGTGTGTGTGTGTGTGTGTGTGTGTGTGTGTGTGTGTGTGTGTGTGTGTGTGTGTGTGTGTGTGTGTGTGTGTGTGTGTGTGTGTGTGTGTGTGTGTGTGTGTGTGTGTGTGTGTGTCCACAGAGGGTTCTACGTGGAACACAAAAGGGTTCTACGTGGAACCAGATAGTCATTTGTTTCTAAGAGTGTAGAGGCCTCATTGTAGAACAAACATTTCTTTCTCCTCCCCCTCTCTCTCATTTTCTCCATCATTCTATTTCTGTTTCTCATTCTCTCATTCTCTCCATCCTCTCTTTCCTATTTGTCCTCTCTGTCCTCTCCATCCTCTCTGTCCTCTCTGTCCTCTCCATCATCTCTGTCCTCTCTGTCCTCTCTGTCCTCTCTTTCCTATTTGTCCTCTCTGTCCTCTCCATCACCTCTGTCCTCTCTGTCCTCTCTGTCCTCTCTGTCCTCTCCCTCCTCTCCGTCCTCTCTGTCCTCTCTGTCCTCTCCATCCTCTCTGTCCTCTCTGTCCTCTCTGTCCTCTCCGTCCTCTCTGTCCTCTCCATCATCTCTGTCCTCTCTGTCCTCTCTGTCCTCTCCGTCCTCTGTCCTCTCTGTCCTCTCCGTCCTCTCCGTCCTCTCTGTCCTCTCTGTCCTCTCTGTCCTCTCCGTCCTCTCCGTCCTCTCTCTGTCCTCTCCGTCCTCTCTGTCCTCTCCGTCCTCTCTGTCCTCTCTGTCCTCTCCGTCCTCTCTGTCCTCTCTGTCCTCTCCATCATCTCTGTCCTCTCTGTCCTCTCCGTCCTCTCTGTTCTCTCTTCTCTGTTCTTTGAAGCCTGCTCTGGTTCCTCATTTGAGAATATCTGCGATTCCTCTCAGGTAAAATGGGCGAATCAGGTTCCTGCTCCCAAACCGCCCTCACCTCCCCCTCTCCTCCTCCCTTCACCACTCCCGTGACCTCCTTTCCGTTCCCACATTGTGGTTTTTGGGCGGATGGATAAAGGGATGGAGGGAGGTTTAGACGGAAGGGTGGAGGGACAGAGTGGGCTGCGTTCGTAGGAGAAATTCAACTGTCCGTAGCCGGTCAGGTTGTTATGGAGGGGAAGGAATTTACAAGATGTAAAAATATGTAGTGACATGAACCTATGAACCAGAACCTTCTAGAGCCCACTAGAAACCAGCGAAACCAGAACCTTCTAGAGCCCACTAGAAACCAGCGAAACCAGAACCTTCTAGAGCCCATTAGAAACCAGCGAAACCAGAACCTTCTAGTGCCCATTAGAAACCTGCGAAACCAGAACATTCTAGAGCCCATTAGAAACCAGTGAAACCAGAACCTTCTAGAGCCCATTAGAAACCAGCGAAACCAGAACCTTCTAGAGCCCATTAGAAACCAGCGAAACCAGAACCTTCTAGAGCCCATTAGAAACCAGCGAAACCAGAACCTTATAGAGCCCACTAGAAACCAGTGAAACCAGAACCTTCTAGAGCCCATTAGAAACCAGCGAAACCAGAACCTTTTAGAGCCCACTAGAAACCAGCGAAACCAGAACCTTACAGAGCCCACTAGAAACCAGCGAAACCAGAACCTTATAGAGCCCACTAGAAACCAGCGAAACCAGAACCTTCTAGAGCCCATTAGAAACCAGTGAAACCAGAACCTTCTAGAGCCCATTAGAAACCAGCGAAACCAGAACCTTCTAGAGCCCATTAGAAACCAGCAAAACCAGAACCTTCTAGAGCCCATTAGAAACCAGCGAAACCAGAACCTTATAGAGCCCACTAGAAACCAGTGAAACCAGAACCTTCTAGAGCCCATTAGAAACCAGTGAAACCAGAACCTTATAGAGCCCACTAGAAACCAGCGAAACCAGAACCTTATAGAGCCCACTAGAAACCAGCGAAACCAGAACCTTCTAGAGCCCATTAGAAACCAGCGAAACCAGAACCTTCTAGAGCCCACTAGAAACCAGCGAAACCAGAACCTTATAGAGCCCATTAGAAACCAGTGAAACCAGAACCTTCTAGAGCCCACTAGAAACCAGCGAAACCAGAACCTTCTAGAGCCCACTAGAAACCAGCGAAACCAGAACCTTCTAGAGCCCACTAGAGACCAGAGAAGCCAGAACCTTCTAGAGCCCACTAGAAACCAGCGAAACCAGAACCTTCTAGAGCCCATTAGAAACCAGCGAAACCAGAACCTTCTAGAGCCCTTTAGAAATCAGCGAAACCAGAACCCAGAACTGTACAGCTAAAGAAACACACACACACACCCTCCTTGAACATCACAGACACTTTAGTTTGACCCAGTCTGACCATGGTGGGTGGAGGGGGTACAGGGGGGAAACTGGGCCCACCCTCTCATTAGTAAAAGGTCTGAGAGAAACCTAATACAGTGATAATCCCTGGTGTTAGCTAGGTAGTGTGTGTGTGTGTGTGTGTGTGTGTGTGTGTGTGTGTGTGTGTGTGTGTGTGTGTGTGTGTGTGTGTGTGTGTGTGTGTGTGTGTGTGTGTGTGTGTGTGTGTGTGTGTGTGTGTGTGTGTGTGTGTGTGTGTGTGTGTGTTGTACCCTTCAGTCCATCTCTCCAGGTTGTGTTACAGTACAAAGCTCCACCAGAGGATAGTTAGTTTATTTCGCGCCAACAAATAGCACCCTCCTTTATAGTGCACTCGTTTATACCAGTCCCCCTAGGCACTATAGGGTGCCATTAGGGACGCCCTGGAACACAGGCTGTTATTATTCATGAGTCGTCATTGGTACAACAATGCCACAACGATCAGCCCCCACGTTGCTGTGGTTTCACTGTTTTCTCAGTCTGTCTTTCTCTCATGTTCTGTCTCCTCAAGCCTCTATCCGTCCTCTGTTCTGGGTTTCCTCTCTGTTGTTATTTTGCTCATTGGGTTGGATGCCGGATATGCCTTTCCATCCTGGTCAATGACGTTCAGTAGTGTGTGTGTGTGTGTGTGTGTGTGTGTGTGTGTGTGTGTGTGTGTGTGTGTGTGTGTGTGTGTGTGTGTGTGTGTGTGTGTGTGTGTGTGTGTGTGTGTGTGTGTGTGTGTGTGTGTGTGTGTGTGTGTGTGTGCTTGCTCAGCGTTGGTTCACATGCTGTGGTTAGAGTGAACCTCTTCATCCAAGTCGACAGTCCCTGCTGGTAATTTTGCGATACAGCAGACTCTCCCCCAGCCTCCCCTCTCTCTCCTCCTCTCTCTCCCCAGCCTCTCCCTGTCTCCCCCAGCCTCCCCCTGTCTCCTCCTCTCCCCCCCAGCCTTCCCCTGTCTCCTCCTCTCCCCCAGCCTTCCCCTGTCTCCTCCTCTCTCCCCCAGCCTCTCCCTGTCTCCCCCAGCCTTCCCCCCTCTGTCTCCCTCCCTCTCCCCCAGCCTTTCCCTGTCTCCTCCTCTCCCCCAGCCTTCCCCTGTCTCCTCCTCTCTCTCCCCCAGCCTCTCCCTGTCTCCCCCAGCCTTCCCCTGTCTCCTCCTCTCCCCCCAGCCTTCCCCTGTCTCCTCCTCTCCCCCAGCCTTCCCCTGTCTCCTCCTCTCCCCCCCCAGCCTTCCCCCCTCTCCTCCTCCTCTCCCCCCAGCCTCCCCTGTCTCCTCCTCCCCCCCCTTCCCTCCCGTCTCCTCCTCTCCCTCCCCCAGCCTCCCCTGTCTCCTCCTCTCCCCCAGCCTTCCCGTCTCCTCCTCTCCCCCCAGCCTCCCCTGTCTCCTCCTCTCCCCCCCCAGCCTTCCCTGTCTCCTCCTCTACCCCCAGCCTTCCCCTGTCTCCTCCTCTCCCCCAGCCTCCACCTGTCTCCTCCTCTCCCCCCAGCCTCTCCCTCTCCTCCTCTACCCCCAGCCTCCCCTGTCTCCTCCTCTCCCCCCCAGCCTCCCCTGTCTCCTCCTCTCCCCCAGCCTTCCCTGTCTCCTCCTCTACCCCCAGCCTCCCCCTGTCTCCTCCTCTCCCCTGTCTCCTCCTCTCCCCCAGCCTCCCCTTCTCTCCTCCTCTCTCTCCCCAGCCTCCCCCTGTCTCCTCCTCTCCCCCCCCCTTCCCTGTCTCCTCCTCTACCCCCCTCCCTCCCCTGTCTCCTCCTCCTCCCCCTGTCTCCTCCTCTACCCCCCAGCCTCACCCTGTCTCCTCCTCTTCCCCAGCCTCCCTCATGTCTCCCCCAGCCTCACCCCCGTCTCTCCCTGTCTCTTCCTGCCTTCCCCCTGCCTCCCCCCCGTCTCTCCCTGTCTCTTCCTGCCTTCCCCCTGCCTCCCCCGTCTCTCCAGTCTCCCAGCCTGAGGACACACTATACATGCCCCTGCTCTGGCCCCTCCATCCCTCCATTTCTCCACCCCCCAGCCCACCTTCCCTCCACCAGTGGGGCCCCAGTCCTCCTGCCAAACCGAACCCAGCATTGTGCCTCTGTCCCTGGCCAAACTCAGACCGATCACTGGGCCTGATGGAGGCTTCATGGCCTCATGGTTCTGGGTCCAGTCTCCCCTCTGATATAGTCCAGGGGTTTGGCCCCGACCCTCAGGCATGTCTTTATGTCCTGTGTGTGATGGAGGCAGAACAGATTTGGAAAGATGACACCCGTTGTTCCATCGTTAGCTCAGTCTCTCCGAATGGGTTTGACGTAGGACAGGGAAGGAGGAGGCCCAGCAAACCAAAATTGGTTCTGTAAAATTTCCCAGAACATTTGTTAGGTTGCGGCAAATCTTCTCATAAAACAAAAACTGTCCAGTCATGGTGATGATTCTAGAATGTTTGTATAAAACATTTGCCTGATGTTGCAAGAATGTTCTGAGAACACATTTAACCTGTTCTTTAAAGGTTCCCAGAACACATTTAACCTGTTCTTTAAAGGTTCCCAGAACACATTTAACCTGTTCTTTAAAGGTTCCCAGAACACATTGAACCTGTTCTTTAAAGGTTCTGAGAACACACTTAACCTGTTCTTTAAAGGTTCCCAGAACACATTTAACCTGTTCTTTATAGGTTCCCAGAACACATTTAACCTGTTCTTTAAAGGTTCCCAGAACACATTGAACCTGTTCTTTAAAGGTTCCCAGAACACATTTAACCTGTTCTTTATAGGTTCCCAGAACACATTTAACCTGTTCTTTAAAGGTTCCCAGAACACACTTAACCTGTTCTTTAAAGGTTCCCAGAACACATTTAACCTGTTCTTTAAAGGTTCCCAGAACACATTTAACCTGTTCTTTAAAGGTTCCCAGAACACATTTAACCTGTTCTTTATAGGTTCCCAGAACACATTTAACCTGTTCTTTATAGGTTCTGAGAACACACTTAACCTGTTCTTTAAAGGTTCCCAGAACACACTTAACCTGTTCTTTATAGGTTCCCAGAACACACTTAACCTGTTCTTTAAAGGTTCCCAGAACACATTTAACCTGTTCTTTAAAGGTTCCCAGAACACATTGAACCTGTTCTTTATAGGTTCCCAGAACACATTTAACCTGTTCTTTAAAGGTTCCCAGAACACATTTAACCTGTTCTTTAAAGGTTCTGAGAACACACTTAACCTGTTCTTTAAAGGTTCCCAGAACACATTTAACCTGTTCTTTAAAGGTTCTGAGAACACACTTAACCTGTTCTTTAAAGGTTCACAGAACACATTTAACCTGTTCTTTAAAGGTTCCCAGAACACATTGAACCTGTTCTTTAAAGGTTCCCAGAACACATTTAACCTGTTCTTTAAAGGTTCCCAGAACACATTGAACCTGTTCTTTAAAGGTTCTGAGAACACACTTAACCTGTTCTTTATAGGTTCCCAGAACACATTTAACCTGTTCTTTAAAGGTTCTGAGAACACATTTAACCTGTTCTTTAAAGGTTCCCAGAACACATTTAACCTGTTCTTTAAAGGTTCCCAGAACACATTTAACCTGTTCTTTATAGGTTCCCAGAACACATTTAACCTGTTCTTTAAAGGTTCCCAGAACACATTGAACCTGTTCTTTATAGGTTCCCAGAACACATTTAACCTGTTCTTTAAAGGTTCCCAGAACACATTTAACCTGTTCTTTAAAGGTTCCCAGAACACATTTAACCTGTTCTTTATAGGTTCTGAGAACACACTTAACCTGTTCTTTAAAGGTTCCCAGAACACATTTAACCTGTTCTTTAAAGGTTCTGAGAACACACTTAACCTGTTCTTTAAAGGTTCCCAGAACACATTTAACCTGTTCTTTAAAGGTTCCCAGAACACATTGAACCTGTTCTTTATAGGTTCCCAGAACACATTTAACCTGTTCTTTAAAGGTTCCCAGAACACATTGAACCTGTTCTTTATAGGTTCCCAGAACACATTTAACCTGTTCTTTATAGGTTCCCAGAACACATTTAACCTGTTCTTTAAAGGTTCCCAGAACACATTTAACCTGTTCTTTAAAGGTTCCCAGAACACATTTAACCTGTTCTTTATAGGTTCCCAGAACACATTTAACCTGTTCTTTAAAGGTTCCCAGAACACATTTAACCTGTTCTTTAAAGGTTCCCAGAACACATTTAACCTGTTCTTTAAAGGTTCCCAGAACACATTTAACCTGTTCTTTATAGGTTCTGAGAACACACTTAACCTGTTCTTTAAAGGTTCCCAGAACACACTTAACCTGTTCTTTAAAGGTTCTGAGAACACACTTAACCTGTTCTTTAAATGTTCTGAGAACACATTGAACCTGTTCTTTAAAGGTTCTGAGAACACATTTAACCTGTTCTTTAAAGGTTCTGAGAACACATTTAACCTGTTCTTTAAAGGTTCTGAGAACACACTTAACCTGTTCTTTAAAGGTTCTGAGAACATATTTAACCTGTTCTTTAAAGGTTCCCAGAACACATTTAACCTGTTCTTTAAAGGTTCCCAGAATGTTCCATTTGTTTGTAGGAACATTCTGGTGAGAGCATTGTGGGGACATTGCAAAATATATGTTCCCAAAACACAAAAACACAAAAACTGTCCAGTTGTGCAGATAATTCTACCATGTTTCTTTTATGATACAAAAAACATTCACCTGATGATACAAGAACGTTCCCAGAACACATGTTGTCTGTTGTTTAAAAGGTTTCCAGGATGTTTATTCAGGGTGTGGTAACGTTGTGGGGACATGGCAATAGATACAGTGCCTTCAGAAAGTATTCACACCCATTGACTTTTTCCATGTTTTGTTTCGTTACAGCCTGAATTTAAATTAGATTACATTGAGAATGTGGGCCACTGTACTCCACACAATACCACATATTGTCAAAGTGGAATTATATTTTTAGAAAATTTGACAAATTAGGTGTAGGCCGTCATTGAAAATAAGAATGTGTTCTTAACTGACTTGTCTAGTTCAATAAAGGTTCAAAGTTAACAAACATTTCACCATAATTTATCAGTGCAATTTTGACGGCCAATTACAAGCTGGACAAGTGTGAGAGGGTTTATCTAATGTTCCCTGGTTAGATTTGCGCTCTTCTCCCTCTGGGTAACAGTAGTTGTTGATCTTGTTGTTGTGTTCAGGGAACTGAGGGAGAGCCTACCTTATCTAATGTTCCCTGGTTGGATTTGAGCTCTTCTCCCTCTGGGTAACAGTAGTTGTTGATCTTGTTGTTGTGCTCAGGGAACTGAGGGAGAGCCTACCTTATCTAATGTTCCCTGGTTAGATTTGAGCTCTTCTCCCTCTGGTTAACAGTAGTTGTTGATCTTGTTGTTGTGTTCAGGGAACTGAGGGAGAGCCTACCTTATCTAATGTTCCCTGGTTAGATTTGAGCTCTTCTCCCTCTGGGTAACAGTAGTTGTTGATCTTGTTGTTGTGCTCAGGGAACTGAGGGAGAGCCTACCTTATCTAATGTTCCCTGGTTAGATTTGAGCTCTTCTCCCTCTGGGTAACAGTAGTTGTTGATCTTGTTGTTGTGTTCAGGGAACTGAGGGAGATCCTACCTTATCTAATGTTCCCTGGTTAGATTTGAGCTCTTCTCCCTCTGACTAACAGTAGTTGTTGATCTTGTTGTTGTACTCAGGGAACTGAGGAGAGCCTACCTTATCTAATGTTCCCTGGTTAGATTTGAGCTCTTCTCCCTCTGGGTAACAGTAGTTGTTGATCTTGTTGTTGTGTTCAGGGAACTGAGGGAGATCCTACCTTATCTAATGTTCCCTGGTTAGATTTGAGCTCTTCTCCCTCTGGGTAACAGTAGTTGTTGATCTTGTTGTTGTGTTCAGGGAACTGAGGGAGAGCCTACCTTATCTAACGTTCCCTGGTTAGATTTGAGCTCTTCTCCCTCTGACTAACAGTAGTTGTTGATCTTGTTGTTGTACTCAGGGAACTGAGGGAGAGCCTACCTTATCTAATGTTCCTGGTTAGATTTGAGCTCTTCTCCCTCTGGGTAACAGTAGTTGTTGATCTTGTTGTTGTACTCAGGGAACTGAGGGAGAGCCTACCTTATCTAATGTTCCCTGGTTAGATTTGAGCTCTTCTCCTCTGGGTAACAGTAGTTGTTGATCTTGTTGTTGTGCTCAGGGAACTGAGGGAGAGCCTACCTTATCTAATGTTCCCTGGTTAGATTTGAGCTCTTCTCCCTCTGGGTAACAGTAGTTGTTGATCTTGTTGTTGTGTTCAGGGAACTGAGGGAGAGCCTACCTTATCTAATGTTCCCTGGTTAGATTTGAGCTCTTCTCCCTCTGGGTAACAGTAGTTGTTGATCTTGTTGTTGTGCTCAGGGAACTGAGGGAGAGCCTACCTTATCTAATGTTCCTCTGGTTAGATTTGAGCTCTTCTCCCTCTGGTTGTTGTGTTCAGGGAACTGAGGGAGATCCTACCTTATCTAATGTTCCCTGGTTAGATTTGAGCTCTAAACAGTAGTTGTTGATCTTGTTGTTGTGTTCAGGGAACTGAGGGAGAGCCTACCTTATCTAATGTTCCCTGGTTAGATTTGAGCTCTTCTCCCTCTGACTAACAGTAGTTGTTGATCTTGTTGTTGTGCTCAGGGAACTGAGGGAGAGCCTACCTTATCTAATGTTCCCTGGTTAGATTTGAGCTCTTCTCCCTCTGGGTAACAGTAGTTGTTGATCTTGTTGTTGTGCTCAGGGAACTGAGGGAGAGCCTACCTTATCTAATGTTCCCTGGTTAGATTTGAGCTCTTCTCCCTCTGGGTAACAGTAGTTGTTGATCTTGTTGTTGTGCTCAGGGAACTGAGGGAGAGCCTACCTTATCTAATGTTCCCTGGTTAGATTTGAGCTCTTCTCCCTCTGACTAACAGTAGTTGTTGATCTTGTTGTTGTGCTCAGGGAACTGAGGGAGATCCTACCTTATCTAATGTTCCCTGGTTAGATTTGAGCTCTTCTCCCTCTGGGTAACAGTAGTTGTTGATCTTGTTGTTGTGCTCAGGGAACTGAGGGAGAGCCTACCTTATCTAATGTTCCCTGGTTAGATTTGAGCTCTTCTCCCTCTGGGTAACAGTAGTTGTTGATCTTGTTGTTGTGTTCAGGGAACTGAGGGAGATCCTACCTTATCTAATGTTCCCTGGTTAGATTTGAGCTCTTCTCCCTCTGACTAACAGTAGTTGTTGATCTTGTTGTTGTGCTCAGGGAACTGAGGGAGAGCCTACCTTATCTAATGTTCCCTGGTTAGATTTGAGCTCTTCTCCCTCTGGGTAACAGTAGTTGTTGATCTTGTTGTTGTGCTCAGGGAACTGAGGGAGAGCCTACCTTATCTAATGTTCCCTGGTTAGATTTGAGCTCTTCTCCCTCTGGGTAACAGTAGTTGTTGATCTTGTTGTTGTGCTCAGGGAACTGAGGGAGAGCCTACCTGTTCATGGTTGGAAGACGACTCCCCTGGTATTTACATATTTACAGAAATCCATTCAGGTGTATTTTGGGGCGTTTGAAGAATCCTTTCTCATGAAAGTCACACTGTTGCTAATGACTGTAGACACACAGTCCAGTTCAAAGTGAATGATGTCGGTCCCGTGTGGAAAATGACTTATTTGCATATAGGCCTACTGTAGCTCTGATTGGCTATGGCACACCGGTCTGTGTAGAGTCCGGTTCTGGACAAGGCTGACACATTCTTATTTGGGTTTGTTTACTGCAGTGTTTATGAATTGTCCAAACGTACGGCTGCTTTCCCACTCTGTATTACTATAGAGTTATCATAAATGCCTTCTGTCATTCCCAAGCATTGTATGAAGGAATGAAAACGTGAAAATGACCATATCAGTGTGAGAAAATGTGCCCAGCAGATGCATGTCTGTATTCCCAGTGAAATACATGAGAACATTTGCGGCGACCTAACGAATGTTCTGGGAACCTAAACAGAACCAATTTCGGTTTGCTGGGAAAACATCACTGGTACATTGTTGTTGTTAAAAACACTCCCAATGCCTTTGGGACGATATCATCCTAATGTTAGATAAAACCCCAACTAGAACCTAATGGAATCTTAGCTAATGTTCTGGGAATGTTCCTGGTTTGCTGCAGGTTTTGATCGGTTAGACCAGGACACCATTAGTTGGCAAGCAATACTCCTCCTCTTCGCCCTTCATCCTGTCTCTCCTCTTTCTCCCTCCTCTGTCTCTTCTCCCTCCTCTGTCTCTTCTCCCTCCTCTGCCTCTTCTCCCTCCTCTGTCTCTTCTCCCTCCTCTGTGTCTTCTCTTCTCCTCTCCCCTCCTCTGCCTCTTCTCCCTCCTCTGCCTCTTCTCCCTCCTCTGTCTCTTCTCCCTCCTCTGCCTCTTCTCCCTCCTCTGCCTCTCTGCCTCTTCTCCCTCCTCTGCCTCTTCTCCCTCCTCTGCCTCTTTCTCCCTCCTCTGTCTCTTCTCCTCCTCTGCCTCTTCTCCCTCCTCTGCCTCTTCTCCCTCCTCTGTCTCTTCTCACTCCTCTCTCTCTTCCCCTCCTCTGCCTCTTTCTCCCTCCTCTGCCTCTTCTCCCTCCTCTGTCTCTTCTCCTCCTCTGTCTCTTCCCTCCTCTGCCTCTTTCTCCTCCTCTGCCTCTTCTCCCTCCTCTGTCTCTTCTCCCTCCTCTGCTCCTCCCTCCTCTCTGCCTCTTCCCCCTCCTCTGTCTCTTCTCCCTCCTCTGTCTCTTCCCCTCCTCTGTCTCTTCTCCCTCCTCTGTCTCTTCTCCCTCCTCTGTCTCTTCTCCCTCCTCTGCCTCTTCTCCCCTCCTCTGCCTCTTCTCCCTCCTCTGCCTCTTCTCCCCTCCTCTGTCTCTTCTCCCTCCTCTGCCTCTTCTCCCTCCTCCTCTCCTCCTCTGCCTCTTCCCCCTCCTCTGTCTCTTCTTCTCCCTCCTCTGCCTCTTCTCCCTCCTCTCTGCCTCTTCTCCCTCCTCTGTCTCTTCTCCCTCCTCTGTCTCTTCCCCTCCTCTGCCTCTTCTCCCTCCTCTGCCTCTTCTCCCTCCTCTGCCTCTTCTCCCTCCTCTGCCTCTCTCCCTCCTCTGCCTCTTCTCCCTCCTCTGTCTCTTCTCCCTCCTCTGCCTCTTCTCCCTCCTCTCTCTCTTCCCCCTCCTCTGCCTCTTCTCCCTCCTCTGTCTCTTCTCCCTCCTCTGTCTCTTCTCCCTCCTCTGTCTCTTCTCCCTCCTCTGCCTCTTCTCCCTCCTCTGCCTCTTCTCCCTCCTCTGTCTCTTCTCCCTCCTCTGTCTCTTCTCCCTCCTCTGTCTCTTCTCACTCCTCTGCCTCCTCTCTTCCCCTCCTCTGCCTCTTCTCCCTCCTCTGCCTCTTCTCCCTCCTCTGCCTCTTCTCCCTCCTCTGTCTCTCTTCCTCTGTCTCTCCCCTCTGCCTCTTCTCCCTCCTCTCTCTTTCCCTCCTCTGTCTCTTCTCTCCTCTCCCTCCTCTGTCTCTTCTCCCTCCTCTGCCTCTTCTCTCCTCCGCCTCTTTCTCTCCTCTCCTCTGCCTCTCCCTCCCTCTGCCTCTTCCCCCCTCCTCTGCCTCTCTCCCTCCTCTGTCTCTCTCCTCTTTCCCCTCCTCTGCCTCTTCTCCCTCCTCTGTCTCTTCTCCCTCCTCTGCCTGTCTCTTTCTCCCTCCTCTCCCTCCTCTGCCTCTTCTCCCTCCTCTGCCTCTGTCTCTCTTCCTCTGTCTCTTCTCCCTCCTCTGCCTCTTCTCCCTCTTCTCTCCTCCTCTGTCCTTCCTCCTCTGCCTCTTCTCCCTCCTCTGCCTCTTCTCCCTCCTCTGTCCTCTTCCTCCTCTGTCTCTTCTCCCTCCTCTGTCTCTTCTCCCTCCTCTCTTCTCCCTCCTCTGTCTCTTCTCCCTCCTCTGCCTCTTCTCTCCTCTCTCCCTCCTCTGTCTCTTCCTCCTCTGCCTCTTCTCCCTCCTCTGCCTCTTCTCCCTCCTCTGTCTCTTCTTCCTCCTCTGTCTCTTCTCCCTCCTCTGTCTCTTCTCCCTCCTCTGCCTCTTCTCCCTCCTCTGTCTCTTCTCCCTCCTCTGTCTCTTCTCCCTCCTCTGCCTCTTCTCCCTCCTCTGCCTCTTCTCCCTCCTCTGTCTCTTCTCCCTCCTCTGTCTCTTCTCCCTCCTCTGCCTCTTCTCCCTCCTCTGCCTCTTCTCCCTCCTCTGTCTCTTCTCCCTCCTCTGTCTCTTCTCCCTCCTCTGCCTCTTCTCCCTCCTCTGCCTCTTCTCCCTCCTCTGTCTCTTCTCCCTCCTCTGTCTCTTCTCCCTCCTCTGCCTCTTCTCCCTCCTCTGCCTCTTCTCCCTCCTCTGTCTCTTCTCCCTCCTCTGCCTCTCTTCTCCCTCCTCTGTCTCTTCTCCCTCCTCTGCCTCTTCTCCCTCCTCTGTCTCTTCTCCCTCCTCTGTCTCTTCTCCCTCCTCCTCTGCCTCTGCCTCTTCCTCTGCCTCCTCTCCTCTCTCCTCCTCCTCTGTCTCTTCTCCCTCCTCTGTCTCTTCTCCCTCCTCTGTCTCTTCTCACTCCTCCTCTCCCCCTCCTCTGTCTCTTCTCCCTCCTCTGCCTCTTCTCCTCCTCCGCCTCTTCTCCCTCTCTGCCTCTTCCCTCTCCTCTGCCTCTTCTCTCCTCTGCCTCTCTTCTCTCCTCTGTCTCTTCTCCCTCCTCTGCCTCTTCCTCCCTCCCCTCCTCTGCCTCTTCTCCCTCCTCTGTCTCTTCTCCCTCCTCTGCCTCTTCTCCCTCCTCTGCCTCTTCTCCCTCCTCTGTCTCTTCTCCCTCCTCTGTCCTCTTCCTCCCTCCTCTGTCTCTTCTCCCTCCTCTGCTCTCCTCTGCCTCCCTCCTCTGTCTCTCTCTCCCTCCTCTGTCTCTTCTCCCTCCTCTGTCTCTTCTCCCTCCTCTGTCTCTTCTCCCTCCTCTGTCTCTTCTCCCTCCTCTGCCTCTTCTCCCTCTGTCTCTCTCTCCCTCCTCTGCCTCTTCTCCCTCCTCTGCCTCTTCTCCCTCCTCTGTCTCTTCTCCCTCCTCTGTCTCTCTCCCTCTCCCTCTCCCTCCTCTGCCTCTTTCCCTCCTCTGTCTCTTCTCCCTCCTCTGTCTCTTCTCCCTCCTCTGCCTCTTCTCCCTCCTCTGCCTCTTCTCCCTCCTCTGTCTCTTCTCCCTCCTCTGTCTCTTCTCCCTCCTCTGCCTCTTCTCCCTCCTCTGCCTCTTCCCTCCTCTGTCTCTTCTCCCTCCTCTGTCTCTCTTCTCCCTCCTCTGCCTCTTCTCCCTCCTCTGCCTCTTCTCCCTCCTCTGTCTCTTCTCCCTCCTCTGTCTCTTCTCCCTCCTCTGCCTCTTCTCCCTCCTCTGCCTCTTCTCCCTCCTCTGTCTCTTCTCCCTCCTCTGCCTCTTCTCCCTCCTCTGTCTCTTCTCCCTCCTCTGCTCTTCTCCCTCCTCTGTCTCTTCTCCCTCCTCTGTCTCTTCTCCCTCCTCTGTCTCTTCTCCTCTGCCTCTTCTCCCTCCTCTGCCTCTTCTCCCTCCTCTGTCTCTTCTCCCTCCTCTGTCTCTTCTCCCTCCTCTGCCTCTTCTCCCTCCTCTGTCTCTCTCCTCTGTCTCTTCTCCCCTCTGTCTCTTCTCCCTCCTCTGTCTCTTCTCCTCTCCTCTGTCTCTTCTCCCTCCTCTGCCTCTTCTCCCTCCTCTGCCTCTTCTCCCTCCTCTGTCTCCCTCCTCTGCCCTCCTCTGCCTCTTCTCCCTCCTCTGTCTCTTCTCCCTCCTCTGCCTCTTCTCCCTCCTCTGCCTCTTCTCCCTCCTCTGTCTCTTCCCTCCTCCTCTGCCTCTCTCCTCCTCTGTCTCTTCTCCCTCCTCTGCCTCTTCTCCCTCCTCTGCCTCTTCTCCCTCCTCTGCCTCTTCTCCCTCCTCTGTCTCTTCTCCCTCCTCTGCCTCTTCTCCCTCCTCTCTCTTCTCCTCCTCTGTCTCTTCTCCCTCCTCTGTCTCTTCTCCCTCTCTGTCTCTTCCTCCTCCTCTGTCTCTCCTCTCCCTCCTCTGTCTCTTCTCCCTCCTCCCTCCTCTGTCTCTTCTCCCCTCCTCTGCCTCTTCTCCCTCCTCTGCCTCTTCTCTGTCTCTTCTCCCTCCTCTGCCTCTCCTCCTCTGTCCTCCTCTGTCTCTTCTCCCTCCTCCCCTGCCTCTTCTCCCTCCTCTGTCTCTTCTCCCTCTGTCTCTTCCCTCCTCTCCTCTTCTCCTCCTCTGCCTCTTCTCCCTCCTCTGCCCCTCCTCTGCCTCTCTCCCTCCCTCCTCTCTGCCTCTTCTCCCTCCTCTGTCTCTTCTCTCTCCTCCTCCTCCTCTTCTCCCTCCTCTGTCTCTTCTCCCTCCTCTGTCTCTTCTCCCTCCTCTTCTCCTCCTCTGTCTCTTCTCCTCCTCTATCTCTTCTCCCTCCTCTGTCTCTTCTCCCTCCTCTGCTCTCTCCCTCCTCCCTCCTCCTCTGCCTCTTCTCCCTCCTCTGCCTCCCCTCCTCTGCCTCTTCCCTCCTCCCTCCTCTGCTCTTCTCCCTCCTCTGCCTCTCTCCCATCTTTGCCAGCTCCTAAAACGAGCCTCAAATTGCATAGGTGAACAGGGAATGGGAATTACGAGGGATGTTTTTGCCTTTCTCACACTCATAAGCAGTACAGTAAAGCCACACTCAGGGCAGCTGCTGTTTACTTTGGATCTGGCTTTAGGTGGCCAGGAGAATGCCTGTCTCCGGTCTCCGGTCCGTCAGCCCTACAGCCAGACCCAGACCTGGGGCCGAGGGGTCCTCGAGGCAGGCGCCAGGCTGGAGGCTACAACTGACCAACCAGAGTTCAGAGACTATTAATCCACCAATTAGACATTAAGGAATAACCTCTCATGTGGCTGCCATGGATACAGCTAGACTGGGCGTTGACCTGAACAGAACAGAGTTCTAGAATATAGAATACTCTCAGGGTTATCTAACAGAACAGGCCCAGAGTTCTAGAATATAGAATACTCTCAGGGTTATCTAACAGAACAGGCCCAGAGTTCTAGAATAAAAATCCTCTCAGGGTTCTCTTACAGAACAGAGTTCTAGAATATAGAATACTCTCAGGGTTCTCTTACAGAACAGAGTTCTAGAATATAGAATCCTCTCAGGGTTCTCTTACAGAACAGAGTTCTAGAATATAGAATTCTCTCAGGGTTCTCTTACAGAACAGAGTTCTAGAATATAGAATCCTCTCAGGGTTCTCGTATTTGTTTCTTTCATCTTCCTCTAAAAGGGTATTTGGTTCCTTGACCTTGGGCGCCACCTGCCTTGCTGTCTCCTCTCTTTCCTCCTCCTCTTCTCTCTCTCTCTTTATCATTTTCATTCAACCCTCAGTTGGGATAAAAAAAGAAAAAGAGCATTTTTCTTCATTATGTCCTGGATTCTTTTAAACTTCAGAGACGTTTTTCCTTTGGCAGCCGAGCACAGAGAGACAGACATGCCATATTTACACGTGTGGAGTGAATCATATACCCCCCTCCATCCCTCCACCCTCCTCCTCTCCACCCAACCACCCTGACAGATTGAATATCGACAGATTGAAGAAATCAGCGCTTTGAGAACAGAGAGAGAGGGATGGAGAGAGGGAGGGAGGTAGGGAGGGAGAGAGAGAGAGAGGGAGGGGGAGGGAGGGAGGGAGGGAGGGAGGGAGGGAGAGAGGAGAGAGGGAGAGAGAGAGACAGGGATCAGATGACTGTGAATGTGGAAAAATAAAGAGGAGAAAGAGAAGATGATGGTAACAGAGCTGGATCAGAACAGACCTGTTTTACAGCGTTGGGTTAGGGACCACACCTTTTACTGTGCGGTCGGTGGCGATAGATTCCCAGCATGCATAGCGGTGAGCAGGCCCCATCCAGAGTTTTCCGCAGCCACTCATCAGACAGGCCGCAGGGTTCAACCTAACACTGCACAATAGTAATATTCCCAGTAATGTAACCCACTACCCTGACGTTACCAGCACCAGGCTCAACCAACCAAGATACTTCAGGACCACACAGAGATGGTGGAGAGAGGAAGATGAGAGAGAGAGGCAGGGGGAGGGGGAGGGAAAGGGATAGAAAGAGACAGAGAAAGGGAGAGAGAGAGAGAGAGAGAGAGAGAGAGAGAGAGAGAGAGAGAGAGAGAGAGAGAGAGAGAGAGAGAGAGAGAGAGAGAGAGAGAGAGAGAGAGAGAGAGAGAGAGAGAGAGAGAGAGAGGGGAGGGATAGAAAGAGACAGAGAAAGGGAGAGAGAGAGAGAGAGGGGGGAGGATAGAAAGAGACAGAGAAAGGGAGAGAGAGAGGGAGGGATAGAAAGAGACAGAGAGAGAGAGAGAGAGAGAGAGAGAGAGAGAGAGAGAGAGAGAGAGAGAGAGAGAGAGAGAGAGAGAGAGAGAGAGAGAGAGAGAGAGAGAGAGAGAGAGAGAGAGAGACAGACAGACAGAGAGAGAGAGAGACAGAGAGAGAGACAGACAGAGAGACAGAGAGATAGAAAGAGACAGAGAAAGGGAGAGAGAGAGACAGACAGACAGACAGAGAGAGTGGGAGAGAGGGGGGGAGGGAAAGGGGTAGAAAGAGACAGAGAAAGGGAGAGAGAGAGAGAGACAGACAGAGAGAGAGAGCATTTATTTCCACCTATAACAGAACAAGAATGTACCAGGGTAAAGTTGAAGAAGGCACAGAGAGCTATCCCACTGTTAGCTAATCTATCTATGACTGTGTGTGTGTGTGTGTGTGTGTGTGTGTGTGTGTGTGTGTGTGTGTGTGTGTGTGTGTGTGTGTGTGTGTGTGTGTGTGTGTGTGTGTTTTCCTATACTTTTCCTATACATTTCTGCGAAGTAAGTTCTCCCCCATGCCTCCCCTCTCTCCCTACCCCTAGGGAGAAGGAAAGAGGGAGGGTAAAGAGAGAGAGAGGGAGGGAGGGAAAGAGAGGGAGGGAGGGAGGGAAAGAGAGGGAGGGAGAAGGAGAGAGGGAGGGAGGGAAAGAGAGGGAGGGAGAAGGAGAGAGGGAGGGAGAAAGAGGGAGGGAGGGAAAGCGAGAGAGGGAAGGAGGGAGGGAGGGAAAGAGAGGAGGGAGGGGAGATAGGGAAAGCGAGGGAGGGAGAAGGAGAGAGGGAGGGGAAAGAGAGGGAGGGAGAAGGAGAGAGGGAGATAGGGAAAGGAGGGAGGGAGAAGGAGAGAGGGAGATAGGGAAAGCGAGGGAGGGAGAAGGAGAGAGGGAGATAGGGAAAGCGAGGGAGGGAGAAGGAGAGAGGGAGATAGGGAAAGCGAGGGAGGGAGAAGGAGAGAGAGGGAGATAGGGAAAGCGAGGGAGGGAGAAGGAGAGAGGGAGATAGGGAAAGCGAGGGAGGGAGAAGGAGAGAGGGAGAAAGGGGAGGGAGGGAGGGAAAGGAGGGAGGGAGATAGGGAAAAGAGGGAGGGAGGGAGGGAAGGAGGGAGGGAGGAGAGAGGGAGAAAGAGGGAGGGGGAGGGAAAGGAGAGAGGGAGGAGGGAGGGAAAGAGAGGGAGGGAGGGAAAGAGAGGGAGGGAGAAGGAGAGAGGAGATAGGGAAAGCGGGAGGGAGAAGGAGAGAGGGGAGATAGGGAAAGCGAGGGAGGGAGGAGAGAGGGAGAAAGAGGGAGGGAGGGAGGGAAAGCGAGGGAGGGAGGAGAGAGGGAGAAAGAGGGAGGGAGGGAGGGAAAGGAGAGAGGGAAGGAGGGAGGGAAAGAGAGGGAGGGAGGGAAAGAGAGGGAGGGAGAAGGAGAGAGGAGATAGGGAAAGCGAGGGAGGGAGAAGGAGAGAGGGAGATAGGGAAAGGAGGGAGGGAGAAGGAGGGAGGGAGGGAGGGAGGGAAAGAGAGGGAGGGAGAAGGAGAGGGGAGGGAGGGAGGAGGGAGGGAAAGAGAGGGAGGGAGAAGGAGAGAGGGAGATAGGGAGAAGGAAAGAGAGAAAGATAGAGAGAGCGGGTGGGGGGGGGGGGGGCAAGTGGCCACTCTAACAATAAAAATGTATGTCTTCAAAAATGAAATTCAATCGAGAGGAGGCAAGATCAGATGGGACCATTCTAGCCAATGAGAGAGCAGATGAGCATGTGAACAACAGGCACAACTCTGATATAAATGTTCTCAAAGTTGCCAGGATGTGATGTGTCCTACTGGTATCAGTATACTCCTAACAGGATGTGACATGTCCTACTGGTATCAGTATACTCCTAACAGGATATGACGTGTCCTACTGGTATCAGTATACTCCTAACAGGATGTGACGTGTCCTACTGGTATCAGTATACTCCTAACAGGATATGACGTGTCCTACTGGTATCAGTATACTCCTAACAGGATATGACGTGTCCTACTGGTATCAGTATACTCCTAACAGGATGTGACGTGTCCTACTGGTATCAGTATACTCCTAACAGGATGTGACGTGTCCTACTGGTATCAGTATACTCCTAACAGGATATGACGTGTCCTACTGGTATCAGTATACTCCTAACAGGATGTGACGTGTCCTACTGGTATCAGTATACTCCTAACAGGATGTGACGTGTCCTACTGGTATCAGTATACTCCTAACAGGATATGACGTGTCCTACTGGTATCAGTATACTCCTAACAGGATATGACGTGTCCTACTGCTATCAGTATACCTAACAGGATGTGACGTGTCCTACTGGTGTCAGTATACTCCTAACAGGATGTGACATGTCCTACTGGTATCAGTATACTCCTAACAGGATATGACGTGTCCTACTGGTATCAGTATACTCCTAACAGGATGTGACATGTCCTACTGGTATCAGTAAACCCTAACAGGATGTGACATGTCCTACTGGTATCAGTATACTCCTAACAGGATGTGACATGTCCTACTGGTATCAGTATACTCCTAACAGGATATGACGTGTCCTACTGGTATCAGTATACTCCTAACAGGATATGACGTGTCCTACTGCTATCAGTATACTCCTAACAGGATGTGACGTGTCCTACTGGTGTCAGTATACTCCTAACAGGATGTGACATGTCCTACTGGTATCAGTATACTCCTAACAGGATATGACGTGTCCTACTGGTATCAGTATACTCCTAACAGGATGTGACATGTCCTACTGGTATCAGTAAACTCCTAACAGGATGTGACATGTCCTACTGGTATCAGTAAACTCCTAACAGGATGTGACATGTCCTACTGGTATCAGTATACTCCTACCAAACTTCAATTAGATCAAATAAGCAACACGTAGCAGATAAGCCATTACATGTTTGTTGTTGACCAAATGCAACAGTCTCTCATTGACCTCCATACAAAAAAACCTTTGCTTGGTGAGCAAAAAAATACAAAACGTGGCAGATTTTGGGCCCAATTATTCCTGTTGCTTCGCCACTTCCTCTCTGGCATCACAAAGCCAAATGACTCACAGGCAAGTCATCAGAGGTCATTGTCCTATTTGGAATCCCTCAAATCCATTTTGAATCCCTCAACCCAAACCCCAAAAAGTGTTTTGGACTACAGCAGTCTCTATAGTGTCTGTGTTGTACTTCTCTGTTCTGTTACTTCAGTCTGAGTCCTGACAGAGACAGTGTGACAGAGCTCTGTTACTTCAGTCTTAGTCCTGACAGACAGTGTGACTGAGCTCTGTTACTTCAGTCTGAGTCCTGACAGAGACAGTGTGACTGAGAGCTCTGTTACTTCAGTCTGAGTCCTGACAGAGACAGTGTGACTGAGAGCTCTGTTACTTCAGTCTGAGTCCTGACAGAAACAGTGTGACTGAGAGCTCTGTTACTTCAGTCTGAGTCCTGACAGAGACAGTGTGACTGAGCTCTGTTACTTCAGTCTGAGTCCTGACAGAGACAGTGTGACTGAGAGCTCTGTTACTTCAGTCTGAGTCCTGACAGAGACAGTGTGACTGAGAGCTCTGTTACTTCAGTCTTAGTCCTGACAGAGACAGTGTGACTGAGCTCTGTTACTTCAGTCTGAGTCCTGACAGAGACAGTGTGACTGAGAGCTCTGTTACTTCAGTCTTAGTCCTGACAGAGACAGTGTGACTGGAGAGCCTTACTAGTCTGAGTCCTGACAGAGACAGTGTGACTGAGAGCTGTTACTTTCTGAGTCCTGGAGACAGTGTGACTGAGAGCTCTGTTACTTTCTTAGTCCTGACAGAGACAGTGTGACTGAGAGCTGTTACAGTCTGAGTCCTGACAGAGACAGTGTGACTGAGAGCTGTTACTTCAGTCTGAGTCCTGACAGAGACAGTGTGACTGAGAGCTCTGTTACTTGGTCTGAGTCCTGACAGAGACAGTGTGACTGAGAGCTCTGTTACTTCAGTCTGAGTCCTGACAGAGACAGTGTGACTGAGAGCTCTGTTACTTTGAGTCCTGACAGAAACAGTTGATTGTTACCAGTCTGAGTCCTGACAGAGACAGTGACTGAGAGCTCTGTTACTCAGTCTTAGTCCTGACAGAGACAGTGTGACTGAGAGCTCGTCTGAGTCCTGACAGAGACAGTGTGACTGAGAGCTCTGTTACTTCAGTCTGAGTCCTTAGAGACAGTGTGACTGAGAGCTCTGTTACCAGTCTGAGTCCTGACAGAGACAGTTGAGCTCTTTATTCTGAGTCCTGACAGAGACAGTGTGACTGAGAGCTCTGTTACTTCAGTCTTAGTCCTGAGAGAGACAGTGTGACTGTCATTTATTCTGAGTCCTGACAGAGACAGTGTGACTGAGAGCTGTTACTTCAGTCTGAGTCCTGACAGAGACAGTGTGACTGAGAGCTCTGTTACTTCAGTCTTAGTCCTGACAGAGACAGTGTGACTGAGAGCTGTTACTTCAGTCTGAGTCCTGACAGAGACAGTGTGACATTTAGCTTTACCAGTCTGAGTCCTGACAGAGACAGTGTGACTGAGAGCTCTGTTATTTCTGAGTCCTGACAGAGACAGTGTGACTGAGAGCTCTGTTACTTCAGTCTGAGTCCTGACAGAGACAGTGTGACTGAGAGCTCTGTTACTTCGGTCTGAGTCCTGACAGAAACAGTTGACATTTCTGTTACTTCAGTCTGAGTCCTGACAGAGACAGTGTGACTGAGAGCTCTGTTATTTCAGTCTTAGTCCTGACAGAGACAGTGTGACTGAGAGCTCAGTCTGAGTCCTGACAGAGACAGTGTGACTGTCTGTTACTTCAGTCTGAGTCCTGCCAGAGACAGTGTGACTGAGAGCTCTGTTACTCAGTTGAGTCCTGACAGAGACAGTGTGACTGAGCTCTGTTAGTCTGAGTCCTGACAGAGACAGTGTGACTGAGCTCTGTTTAGTCTGAGTCCTGACAGAGACAGTGTGACTGAGAGCTCTGTTACTTCAGAGTCCTGACAGAGACAAGTTGTCTGTTATTTAGTCTTAGTCCTGACAGAGACAGTGTGACTGAGAGCTCTTAGTCTGAGTCCTGAGAGACAGTGTGACTGAGAGCTCTGTTATTTAGTCTGAGTCCTGCCAGAGACAGTGAGAGAGCTCTGTTACTTCAGTCTGAGTCCTGATTTAGCTCTGTTAACTTCAGTCTGAGTCCTGATGAGACAGTGTGACAGAGCTCTGTTACTTTCTGAGTCCTGACAGAGACAGTGTGACTGAGAGCTCTGTTACTTCAGTCTGAGTCCTGACAGAGACAGTGTGACTGAGAGCTCTGTTACTTCAGTCTGAGTCCTGACAGAGACAGTGTGACTGAGAGCTCTGTTACTTCAGTTTAGTCCTGACAGAGACAGTTGAGAGCTTTACCAGTCTGAGTCCTGACAGAGACAGTGTGACTGAGAGCTGTTACATTTAGTCTGAGTCCTGACAGAGACAGTGTGACTGAGAGCTCTGTTACTTCAGTCTTAGTCCTGACAGAGACAGTGTGACTGAGAGCTGTTATTTAGTCTGAGTCCTGACAGAGACAGTGAGAAGCTGTTACTTCAGTCTGTCCTTTATTTAACCAGGTCTGAGTCCTGATGAGACAGTGTGACTGAGAGCTCTGTTACTTAGTCTGAGTCCTGACAGAGACAGTGTGACTGAGAGCTCTGTTAGGGTCTGAGTCCTGACAGAAACAGTGTGACTGAGAGCTCTGTTACTTCAGTCTGAGTCCTGACAGAGACAGTGTGACTGAGAGCTCTGTTACTTCAGTCTTAGTCCTGACAGAGACAGTGTGACTGAGAGCTCTTAGTCTGAGTCCTGACAGAGACAGTGTGACTGAGAGCTCTGTTACTTCAGTCTGAGTCCTGCCAGAGACAGTGTGACTGAGAGCTCTGTTACAGTTGAGTCCTGACAGAGACAGTGTGACTGAGCTCTGTTACTTCAGTCTGAGTCCTGACAGAGACAGTGTGACTGAGCTCTGTCATTTGAGTCCTGAAGAGACAGTGTGACTGAGAGCTCTGTTACTTCAGTCTTAGTCCTGAGAACTGAGAGCTTGTTACATTTAGTCCTGACAGAGACAGTGTGACTGGAGCTCCAGTCTGAGTCCTGACAGAGACAGTGTGACTGAGAGCTCTGTTACTTCAGTCTGAGTCCTGCCAGAGACAGTGTGACTGAGAGCTCTGTTACTTCAGTCTGAGTCCTGACAGAGACAGTGTGACTGAGCTCTGTTACTCAGTCTGAGTCCTGACAGAGACAGTGTGACAGAGCTCTGTTACTTCAGTCTGAGTCCTGACAGAGACAGTGTGACTGAGAGCTCTGTTATTTGAGTCCTGACAGAGACAGTTGAGAGCTCTGTTACTTCAGTCTGAGTCCTGACAGAGACAGTGTGACTGAGAGCTCTGTTACTTCAGTCTGAGTCCTGAGAGACAGTGTGACTGAGAGCTCTGTTACTTCAGTCTGAGTCCTGACAGAGACAGTGTGACTGAGAGCTCTGTTATTCAGTCTGAGTCCTGACAGAGACAGTGTGACTGGCTCTGTTAGTCTGAGTCCTGAGAGACAGTTGTCATTTCTGTTAACCAGGTCTGGTCCTGACAGAGACACTGAGAGCTTGTCATTTCAGTCTGAGTCCTGACAGAGACAGTGTGACTGAGAGCTCTGTTACTTCAGTCTGAGTCCTGACAGAGACAGTGTGACTGAGAGCTCTGTTACTTCAGTCTGAGTCCTGAGATGACTGAGAGCTCTGTTACTTCAGTCTGTCATGACTTCTGTTATTCTTAGTCCTGACAGAGACAGTGTGACTGAGAGCTCTGTTAGTCTGAGTCCTGACAGAGACAGTGTGACTGAGAGCTCTGTTACTTCAGTCTGAGTCCTGACAGAGACAGTGTGACTGAGAGCTCTGTTACTTCAGTCTGAGTCCTGACAGAGACAGTGTGACTGAGAGCTCTGTTACTTCAGTCTGAGTCCTGACAGAGACAGTGTGACTGAGAGCTCCTCCAGTCACTATAATGCTTTATAAGCTCCAGGTTTCAGAGTGTATCAACCTCTACATCTGCATTGCTTGTCTTTGGGGGTTTCAGGCTGGGTTTCTGTACTGTACTTAGTGACATCTGCTGATGCACAAAGGGCTTTTAGAAATACACCTTAACATGTTTTTATTTCTCATTTATTTAACCAGGTCGGCCAGATGAGAACAAGTTGTCATTTATTTAACCAGGTCGGCCAGATGAGAACAAGTTGTCATTTATTTAACCAGGTCGGCCAGATGAGAACAAGTTGTCATTTATTTAACCAGGTCGGCCAGATGAGAACAAGTTGTCATTTATTTAACCAGGTCGGCCAGATGAGAACAAGTTGTCATTTATTTAACCAGGTCGGCCAGTTGAGAACAAGTTGTCATTTATTTAACCAGGTCGGCCAGATGAGAACAAGTTGTCATTTATTTAACCAGGTCGGCCAGATGAGAACAAGTTGTCATTTATTTAACCAGGTCGGCCAGATGAGAACAAGTTGTCATTTATTTAACCAGGTCGGCCAGATGAGAACAAGTTGTCATTTATTTAACCAGGTCGGCCAGATGAGAACAAGTTGTCATTTATTTAACCAGGTCGGCCAGATGAGAACAAGTTGTCATTTATTTAACCAGGTCGGCCAGATGAGAACAAGTTGTCATTTATTTAACCAGGTCGGCCAGATGAGAACAAGTTGTCATTTATTTAACCAGGTCGGCCAGATGAGAACAAGTTGTCATTTATTTAACCAGGTCGGCCAGTTGAGAACAAGTTGTCATTTATTTAACCAGGTCGGCCAGATGAGAACAAGTTGTCATTTATTTAACCAGGTCGGCCAGATGAGAACAAGTTGTCATTTATTTAACCAGGTCGGCCAGATGAGAACAAGTTGTCATTTATTTAACCAGGTCGGCCAGTTGAGAACAAGTTGTCATTTATTTAACCAGGTCGGCCAGATGAGAACAAGTTGTCATTTATTTAACCAGGTCGGCCAGATGAGAACAAGTTGTCATTTATTTAACCAGGTCGGCCAGATGAGAACAAGTTGTCATTTATTTAACCAGGTCGGCCAGATGAGAACAAGTTGTCATTTATTTAACCAGGTCGGCCAGATGAGAACAAGTTGTCATTTATTTAACCAGGTCGGCCAGTTGAGAACAAGTTGTCATTTATTTAACCAGGTCGGCCAGATGAGAACAAGTTGTCATTTATTTAACCAGGTCGGCCAGTTGAGAACAAGTTGTCATTTATTTAACCAGGTCGGCCAGATGAGAACAAGTTGTCATTTATTTAACCAGGTCGGCCAGTTGAGAACAAGTTGTCATTTATTTAACCAGGTCGGCCAGATGAGAACAAGTTGTCATTTATTTAACCAGGTCGGCCAGATGAGAACAAGTTGTCATTTATTTAACCAGGTCGGCCAGTTGAGAACAAGTTGTCATTTATTTAACCAGGTCGGCCAGTTGAGAACAAGTTGTCATTTATTTAACCAGGTCGGCCAGATGAGAACAAGTTGTCATTTATTTAACCAGGTCGGCCAGATGAGAACAAGTTGTCATTTATTTAACCAGGTCGGCCAGTTGAGAACAAGTTGTCATTTATTTAACCAGGTCGGCCAGATGAGAACAAGTTGTCATTTATTTAACCAGGTCGGCCAGATGAGAACAAGTTGTCATTTATTTAACCAGGTCGGCCAGTTGAGAACAAGTTGTCATTTATTTAACCAGGTCGGCCAGATGAGAACAAGTTGTCATTTATTTAACCAGGTCGGCCAGATGAGAACAAGTTGTCATTTATTTAACCAGGTCGGCCAGATGAGAACAAGTTGTCATTTATTTAACCAGGTCGGCCAGATGAGAACAAGTTGTCATTTATTTAACCAGGTCGGCCAGATGAGAACAAGTTGTCATTTATTTAACCAGGTCGGCCAGATGAGAACAAGTTGTCATTTATTTAACCAGGTCGGCCAGTTGAGAACAAGTTGTCATTTATTTAACCAGGTCGGCCAGTTGAGAACAAGTTGTCATTTATTTAACCAGGTCGGCCAGATGAGAACAAGTTGTCATTTATTTAACCAGGTCGGCCAGATGAGAACAAGTTGTCATTTATTTAACCAGGTCGGCCAGTTGAGAACAAGTTGTCATTTATTTAACCAGGTCGGCCAGATGAGAACAAGTTGTCATTTATTTAACCAGGTCGGCCAGATGAGAACAAGTTGTCATTTATTTAACCAGGTCGGCCAGATGAGAACAAGTTGTCATTTATTTAACCAGGTCGGCCAGATGAGAACAAGTTGTCATTTATTTAACCAGGTCGGCCAGTTGAGAACAAGTTGTCATTTATTTAACCAGGTCGGCCAGATGAGAACAAGTTGTCATTTATTTAACCAGGTCGGCCAGTTGAGAACAAGTTGTCATTTATTTAACCAGGTCGGCCAGTTGAGAACAAGTTGTCATTTATTTAACCAGGTCGGCCAGTTGAGAACAAGTTGTCATTTATTTAACCAGGTCGGCCAGTTGAGAACAAGTTGTCATTTATTTAACCAGGTCGGCCACATGAGAACAAGTTGTCATTTATTTAACCAGGTCGGCCAGATGAGAACAAGTTGTCATTTATTTAACCAGGTCGGCCAGATGAGAACAAGTTGTCATTTATTTAACCAGGTCGGCCAGATGAGAACAAGTTGTCATTTATTTAACCAGGTCGGCCAGATGAGAACAAGTTGTCATTTATTTAACCAGGTCGGCCAGATGAGAACAAGTTGTCATTTATTTAACCAGGTCGGCCAGATGAGAACAAGTTGTCATTTATTTAACCAGGTCGGCCAGTTGAGAACAAGTTGTCATTTATTTAACCAGGTCGGCCAGATGAGAACAAGTTGTCATTTATTTAACCAGGTCGGCCAGTTGAGAACAAGTTGTCATTTATTTAACCAGGTCGGCCAGTTGAGAACAAGTTGTCATTTATTTAACCAGGTCGGCCAGTTGAGAACAAGTTGTCATTTATTTAACCAGGTCGGCCAGATGAGAACAAGTTGTCATTTATTTAACCAGGTCGGCCAGATGAGAACAAGTTGTCATTTATTTAACCAGGTCGGCCAGTTGAGAACAAGTTGTCATTTATTTAACCAGGTCGGCCAGTTGAGAACAAGTTGTCATTTATTTAACCAGGTCGGCCAGTTGAGAACAAGTTGTCATTTATTTAACCAGGTCGGCCAGATGAGAACAAGTTGTCATTTATTTAACCAGGTCGGCCACATGAGAACAAGTTGTCATTTATTTAACCAGGTCGGCCAGTTGAGAACAAGTTGTCATTTATTTAACCAGGTCGGCCAGATGAGAACAAGTTGTCATTTATTTAACCAGGTCGGCCAGTTGAGAACAAGTTGTCATTTATTTAACCAGGTCGGCCAGATGAGAACAAGTTGTCATTTATTTAACCAGGTCGGCCAGATGAGAACAAGTTGTCATTTATTTAACCAGGTCGGCCAGATGAGAACAAGTTGTCATTTATTTAACCAGGTCGGCCAGATGAGAACAAGTTGTCATTTATTTAACCAGGTCGGCCAGATGAGAACAAGTTGTCATTTATTTAACCAGGTCGGCCAGATGAGAACAAGTTGTCATTTATTTAACCAGGTCGGCCAGATGAGAACAAGTTGTCATTTATTTAACCAGGTCGGCCAGATGAGAACAAGTTGTCATTTATTTAACCAGGTCGGCCAGATGAGAACAAGTTGTCATTTATTTAACCAGGTCGGCCAGATGAGAACAAGTTGTCATTTATTTAACCAGGTCGGCCAGATGAGAACAAGTTGTCATTTATTTAACCAGGTCGGCCAGTTGAGAACAAGTTGTCATTTATTTAACCAGGTCGGCCAGTTGAGAACAAGTTGTCATTTATTTAACCAGGTCGGCCAGTTGAGAACAAGTTGTCATTTATTTAACCAGGTCGGCCAGTTGAGAACAAGTTGTCATTTATTTAACCAGGTCGGCCAGTTGAGAACAAGTTGTCATTTATTTAACCAGGTCGGCCAGTTGAGAACAAGTTGTCATTTATTTAACCAGGTCGGCCAGATGAGAACAAGTTGTCATTTATTTAACCAGGTCGGCCAGATGAGAACAAGTTGTCATTTATTTAACCAGGTCGGCCAGATGAGAACAAGTTGTCATTTATTTAACCAGGTCGGCCAGATGAGAACAAGTTGTCATTTATTTAACCAGGTCGGCCAGATGAGAACAAGTTGTCATTTATTTAACCAGGTCGGCCAGATGAGAACAAGTTGTCATTTATTTAACCAGGTCGGCCAGATGAGAACAAGTTGTCATTTATTTAACCAGGTCGGCCAGATGAGAACAAGTTGTCATTTATTTAACCAGGTCGGCCAGATGAGAACAAGTTGTCATTTATTTAACCAGGTCGGCCAGTTGAGAACAAGTTGTCATTTACACCTGAGACCTGGCCAAGATAAAGCACAGCAGTGTGACACATACAACATTGTTTGAGGAAGTCATCCCTGAGGTGGACTCCTTTTAGTCAACAGAGTGGCTGGATGCTTTATAGTCATTAACACTGTCTGATGACACTGATGACACACATTCTGATGTAATTATATTGGATGTTACATTATACACACACACACACACACACACACACACACACACACACACACATTTATTTAACCACACACACACACACACACATTTATACACACACACACACACACACACACACACACACAGAGCCCTGTGTGACAGATGACATTTATTTACCCACACGGTGGAAGTAATGAAGGCAGAGAGAGAACAAGTTGTCATTTATTTAACCTGGGGGCTCTGTCATGTTATTTAACCAGTGTGTGTGTGTGTGTGTGTGTGTGTGTGTGTGTGTGTGTGTGTGTGTGTGTGTGTGTGTGTGTGTGTGTGTGTGTGTGTGTGTGTGTGTGTGTGTGTGTGGCTGGCTCCCCTTTCAGAGCATCAGAACTTCCGCTGATCGTCCATTAGCCAGCTATAGTTAGACCAGACTAGGACATTAGGAAACCTTGTAGGACATTTACCAGACAGTGGATGTTCTGTCCCCACTGGCTCCCTGTTATGTTAGAGACACACAGAGTCTGTGAGGGGTTGTTATGGAGACTGTTACTGTGTCTTGTCTACCTCAGGGATGACTTCCTCACTGGTTCCCTGTTATGTTAGAGACACACAGAGTCTGTGAGGGGTTGTTATGGAGACTGTTACTGTGTCTTGTCTACCTCAGGGATGACTTCCTCACTGGTTCCCTGTTATGTTAGAGACACACAGAGTCTGTAAGGGGTTGTTATGGAGACTGTTACTGTGTCTTGTCTACCTCAGGGATGACTTCCTCACTGCACTAGTTCCCTGTTATGTTAGAGACACACAGAGTCTGTGAGGGGTTGTTATGGAGACTGTAACTTTAACAGCCAGGTGAAGAGGTATACATGTATAAGTCTAACAACCTGATTGTGGTTATAGTTTTATTTACACACTTCTCTACATATAACGTGAACTAACTCACTTTTGTACATTGTGCTGGTCCGTAAAATTGACTTTGTTTTAGCTCCCAAAAACTTAATACTTCCAGGTCGTCTGTAGTATCAATCCCATAGTGAAGCACCATTTCTCCCCTTTCCAACCAAATCAATGAGGAGACCTTCATGATGCCCGTCTCTGCCTGATTCAACAAGGCAATGAGCTCCGTCTCTGCCTGATTCAACAATGAGCTCCGTCTCTGCCTGATTCAACAAGGCAATGAGCTCCATCTCTGCCTGATTCAACAAGGCAATGAGCTCCGTCTCTGCCTGATTCAACAAGGCAATGTGCTCTGTCTCTGCCTGATTCAACAATGAGCTCCGTCTCTGCCTGATTCAACAATGCAATGAGCTCCGTCTCTGCCTGATTCAACAAGGCAATGAGCTCCGTCTCTGCCTGATTCAACAATGCAATGAGCTCCGTCTCTGCCTGATTCAACAAGGCAATGTGCTCTGTCTCTGCCTGATTCAACAATGAGCTCCGTCTCTGCCTGATTCAACAATGAGCTCCGTCTCTGCCTGATTCAACAAGGCAATGAGCTCCGTCTCTGCCTGATTCAACAATGCAATGAGCTCCGTCTCTGCCTGATTCAACAAGGCAATGTGCTCTGTTTCTGCCTGATTCAACAATGAGCTCCGTCTCTGCCTGATTCAACAAGGCAATGAGCTCCGTCTCTGCCTGATTCAACAAGGCAATGAGCTCCGTCTCTGCCTGATTCAACAATGAGCTCCGTCTCTGCCTGATTCAACAAGGCAATGAGCTCCATCTCTGCCTGATTCAACAAGGCAATGAGCTCCATCTCTGCCTGATTCAACAATGAGCTCCGTCTCTGCCTGATTCAACAAGGCAATGAGCTCCATCTCTGCCTGATTCAACAAGGCAATGTGCTCTGTCTCTGCCTGATTCAACAAGGCAATGAGCTCCGTCTCTGCCTGATTCAACAAGGCAATGAGCTCCATCTTTGCCTGATTCAACAATGAGCTCCATCTCTGCCTGATTCAACAATGAGCTCCGTCTCTGCCTGATTCAACAATGAGCTCCATCTCTGCCTGATTCAACAAGGCAATGAGCTCCATCTCTGCCTGATTCAACAATGAGCTCCATCTCTGCCTGATTCAACAATGAGCTCCGTCTCTGCCTGATTCAACAATGAGCTCCGTCTCTGCCTGATTCAACAAGGCAATGAGCTCCGTCTCTGCCTGATTCAACAAGGCAATGAGCTCCATCTCTGCCTGATTCAACAATGAGCTCCATCTCTGCCTGATTCAACAATGAGCTCCGTCTCTGCCTGATTCAACAATGAGCTCCGTCTCTGCCTGATTCAACAATGAGCTCTGTCTCTGCCTGATTCAACAATGAGCTCCGTCTCTGCCTGATTCAACAATGAGCTCCATCTCTGCCTGATTCAACAAGGCAATGAGCTCCATCTCTGCCTGATTCAACAATGAGCTCCATCTCTGCCTGATTCAACAATGATCTCCGTCTCTGCCTGATTCAACAAGGCAATGAGCTCCATCTCTGCCTGATTCAACAATGAGCTCCGTCTCTGCCTGATTCAACAATGAGCTCCGTCTCTGCCTGATTCAACAATGAGCTCCGTCTCTGCCTGATTCAACAATGAGCTCCATCTCTGCCTGATTCAACAAGGCAATGAGCTCCATCTCTGCCTGATTCAACAATGAGCTCCGTCTCTGCCTGATTCAACAAGGCAATGTGCTCTGTCTCTGCCTGATTCAACAATGAGCTCCGTCTCTGCCTGATTCAACAATGAGCTCCGTCTCTGCCTGATTCAACAAGGCAATGAGCTCCGTCTCTGCCTGATTCAACAAGGCAATGAGCTCCGTCTCTGCCTGATTCAACAAGGCAATGAGCTCCGTCTCTGCCTGATTCAACAAGGCAATGAGCTCCGTCTCTGCCTGATTCAACAAGGCAATGAGCTCTGTCTCTGCTTGATTCAACAAGGCAATGTGCTCCGTCTCTGCCTGATTCAACAAGGCAATGCGCTCCGTCTCTGCCTGATTCAACAAGGCAATGAGCTCCGTCTCTGCCTGATTCAACAAGGCAATGAGCTCCGTCTCTGCCTGATTCAACAAGGCAATGAGCTCCGTCTCTGCCTGATTCAACAATGAGCTCCGTCTCTGCCTGATTCAACAATGAGCTCCGTCTCTGCCTGATTCAACAAGGAACTGCGCTCCGTCTCTGCCTGACTCAACAAGGCAATGCGCTCCGGCTCTGCCTGATTCAACAATGTGCTCCGTCTCTGCCTGATTCAACAATGAGCTCCGTCTCTGCCTGATTCAACAATGAGCTCTGTCTCTGCCTGATTCAACAATGAGCTCCTTCTCTGCCTGATTCAACAAGGCAATGAGCTCCGTCTCTGCCTGATTCAACAATGAGCTCCATCTCTGCCTGATTCAACAATGAGCTCCGTCTCTGCCTGATTCAACAAGGCAATGAGCTCCATCTCTGCCTGATTCAACAATGAGCTCCATCTCTGCCTGATTCAACAATGGGCTCCGTCTCTGCCTGATTCAACAAGGCAATGAGCTCCGTCTCTGCCTGATTCAACAATGAGCTCCGTCTCTGCCTGATTCAACAATGAGCTCCATCTCTGCCTGATTCAACAATGAGCTCCATCTCTGCCTGATTCAACAATGAGCTCCATCTCTGCCTGATTCAACAATGAGCTCCGTCTCTGCCTGATTCAACAAGGCAATGAGCTCCGTCTCTGCCTGATTCAACAAGGCAATGAGCTCCGTCTCTGCCTGATTCAACAAGGCAATGAGCTCCGTCTCTGCCTGATTCAACAAGGCAATGAGCTCCGTCTCTGCCTGATTCAACAAGGCAATGAGCTCCGTCTCTGCCTGATTCAACAAGGCAATGAGCTCCGTCTCTGCCTGATTCAACAAGGCAATGTGCTCCGTCTCTGCCTGATTCAACAATGAGCTCCGTCTCTGCCTGATTCAACAATGAGCTCCATCTCTGCCTGATTCAACAAGGCAATGAGCTCCGTCTCTGCCTGATTCAACAATGAGCTCCATCTCTGCCTGATTCAACAATGAGCTCCGTCTCTGCCTGATTCAACAATGAGCTCCATCTCTGCCTGATTCAACAATGAGCTCCATCTCTGCCTGATTCAACAAGGCAATGAGCTCCGTCTCTGCCTGATTCAACAAGGCAATGAGCTCCGTCTCTGCCTGATTCAACAATGTGCTCCGTCTCTGCCTGATTCAACAATGAGCTCCATCTCTGCCTGATTCAACAATGAGCTCCATCTCTGCCTGATTCAACAATGAGCTCCATCTCTGCCTGATTCAACAATGAGCTCCGTCTCTGCCTGATTCAACAATGAGCTCTGTCTCTGCCTGATTCAACAATGAGCTCCATCTCTGCCTGATTCAACAATGAGCTCCATCTCTGCCTGATTCAACAATGAGCTCTGTCTCTGCCTGATTCAACAATGAGCTCCGTCTCTGCCTGATTCAACAATGAGCTCCGTCTCTGCCTGATTCAACAATGAGCTCCGTCTCTGCCTGATTCAACAAGGCAATGAGCTCCGTCTCTGCCTGATTCAACAAGGCAATGAGCTCCGTCTCTGCCTGATTCAACAAGGCAATGAGCTCTGTCTCTGCCTGATTCAACAATGAGCTCCATCTCTGCCTGATTCAACAATGAGCTCCGTCTCTGCCTGATTCAACAATGTGCTCCGTCTCTGCCTTATTCAACAATGAGCTCCGTCTCTGCCTGATTCAACAATGTGCTCCGTCTCTGCCTGATTCAACAAGGCAATGAGCTCCGTCTCTGCCTGATTCAACAATGTGCTCCGTCTCTGCCTGATTCAACAAGGCAATGAGCTCCGTCTCTGCCTGATTCAACAAGGCAATGAGCTCCGTCTCTGCCTGATTCAACAAGGCAATGAGCTCCGTCTCTGCCTGATTCAACAAGGCAATGAGCTCTGTCTCTGCCTGATTCAACAAGGCAATGAGCTCCGTCTCTGCCTGATTCAACAAGGCAATGAGCTCTGTCTCTGCCTGATTCAACAATGAGCTCCATCTCTGCCTGATTCAACAATGAGCTCCGTCTCTGCCTGATTCAACAATGAGCTCCATCTCTGCCTGATTCAACAATGTGCTCCGTCTCTGCCTTATTCAACAATGAGCTCCGTCTCTGCCTGATTCAACAATGAGCTCCATCTCTGCCTGATTCAACAATGAGCTCCATCTCTGCCTGATTCAACAATGTGCTCCGTCTCTGCCTGATTCAACAATGAGCTCCATCTCTGCCTGATTCAACAAGGCAATGAGCTCCGTCTCTGCCTGATTCAACAAGGCAATGAACTCCGTCTCTGCCTGATTCAACAAGGCAATGAGCTCCGTCTCTGCCTGATTCAACAAGGCAATGAGCTCCGTCTCTTGCTGATTCAACAAGGCAATGAGCTCCGTCTCTGCCTGATTCAACAAGGCAATGAGCTCCGTCTCTGCCTGATTCAACAAGGCAATGAGCTCCGTCTCTGCCTGATTCAACAAGGCAATGAGCTCCGTCTCTGCCTGATTCAACAAGGCAATGTGCTCCGTCTCTGCCTGATTCAACAATGAGCTCCGTCTCTGCCTGATTCAACAATGAGCTCCATCACTGCCTGATTCAACAAGGCAATGAGCTCCGTCTCTGCCTGATTCAACAATGAGCTCCATCTCTGCCTGATTCAACAATGAGCTCCGTCTCTGCCTGATTCAACAATGAGCTCCATCTCTGCCTGATTCAACAATGAGCTCCATCTCTGCCTGATTCAAAAGGCAATGAGCTCCGTCTCTGCCTGATTCAACAAGGCAATGAGCTCCGTCTCTGCCTGATTCAACAAGGCAATGAGCTCCGTCTCTGCCTGATTCAACAATGTGCTCCGTCTCTGCCTGAATCAACAATGAGCTCCATCTCTGCCTGATTCAACAATGAGCTCCATCTCTGCCTGATTCAACAATGAGCTCCATCTCTGCCTGATTCAACAATGAGCTCCGTCTCTGCCTGATTCAACAATGAGCTCTGTCTCTGCCTGATTCAACAATGAGCTCCATCTCTGCCTGATTCAACAATGAGCTCTGTCTCTGCCTGATTCAACAATGAGCTCCGTCTCTGCCTGATTCAACAATGAGCTCCGTCTCTGCCTGATTCAACAATGAGCTCCGTCTCTGCCTGATTCAACAAGGCAATGAGCTCCGTCTCTGCCTGATTCAACAAGGCAATGAGCTCCGTCTCTGCCTGATTCAACAAGGCAATGAGCTCCGTCTCTGCCTGATTCAACAAGGCAATGAGCTCTGTCTCTGCCTGATTCAACAATGAGCTCCATCTCTGCCTGATTCAACAATGAGCTCCGTCTCTGCCTGATTCAACAATGTGCTCCGTCTCTGCCTTATTCAACAATGAGCTCCGTCTCTGCCTGATTCAACAATGTGCTCCGTCTCTGCCTGATTCAACAAGGCAATGAGCTCCGTCTCTGCCTGATTCAACAATGTGCTCCGTCTCTGCCTGATTCAACAAGGCAATGAGCTCCGTCTCTGCCTGATTCAACAAGGCAATGAGCTCCGTCTCTGCCTGATTCAACAAGGCAATGAGCTCCGTCTCTGCCTGATTCAACAAGGCAATGAGCTCTGTCTCTGCCTGATTCAACAAGGCACTGAGCTCCGTCTCTGCCTGATTCAACATGGCAATGAGCTCTGTCTCTGCCTGATTCAACAATGAGCTCCATCTCTGCCTGATTCAACAATGAGCTCCGTCTCTGCCTGATTCAACAATGAGCTCCATCTCTGCCTGATTCAACAATGTGCTCCGTCTCTGCCTTATTCAACAATGAGCTCCGTCTCTGCCTGATTCAACAATGAGCTCCATCTCTGCCTGATTCAACAATGAGCTCCATCTCTGCCTGATTCAACAATGTGCTCCGTCTCTGCCTGATTCAACAATGAGCTCCGTCTCTGCCTGATTCAACAATGTGCTCCGTCTCTGCCTGATTCAACAAGGCAATGAGCTCTGTCTCTGCCTGATTCAACAATGTGCTCCGTCTCTGCCTGATTCAACAATGAGCTCCATCTCTGCCTGATTCAACAATGAGCTCCATCTCTGCCTGATTCAACAATGAGCTCCGTCTCTGCCTGATTCAACAATGAGCTCTGTCTCTGCCTGATTCAACAATGAGCTCCATCTCTGCCTGATTCAACAATGAGCTCCATCTCTGCCTGATTCAACAATGAGCTCTGTCTCTGCCTGATTCAACAATGAGCTCTGTCTCTGCCTGATTCAACAATGAGCTCCGTCTCTGCCTGATTCAACAATGAGCTCCGTCTCTGCCTGATTCAACAATGAGCTCCGTCTCTGCCTGATTCAACAAGGCAATGAGCTCCGTCTCTGCCTGATTCAACAAGGCAATGAGCTCCGTCTCTGCCTGATTCAACAAGGCAATGAGCTCTGTCTCTGCCTGATTCAACAATGAGCTCCATCTCTGCCTGATTCAACAATGAGCTCCGTCTCTGCCTGATTCAACAATGTGCTCCGTCTCTGCCTTATTCAACAATGAGCTCCGTCTCTGCCTGATTCAACAATGTGCTCCGTCTCTGCCTGATTCAACAAGGCAATGAGCTCCGTCTCTGCCTGATTCAACAATGTGCTCCGTCTCTGCCTGATTCAACAAGGCAATGAGCTCCGTCTCTGCCTGATTCAACAAGGCAATGAGCTCCGTCTCTGCCTGATTCAACAAGGCAATGAGCTCCGTCTCTGCCTGATTCAACAAGGCAATGAGCTCTGTCTCTGCCTGATTCAACAAGGCACTGAGCTCCGTCTCTGCCTGATTCAACATGGCAATGAGCTCTGTCTCTGCCTGATTCAACAATGAGCTCCATCTCTGCCTGATTCAACAATGAGCTCCGTCTCTGCCTGATTCAACAATGAGCTCCATCTCTGCCTGATTCAACAATGTGCTCCGTCTCTGCCTTATTCAACAATGAGCTCCGTCTCTGCCTGATTCAACAATGAGCTCCATCTCTGCCTGATTCAACAATGAGCTCCATCTCTGCCTGATTCAACAATGTGCTCCGTCTCTGCCTGATTCAACAATGAGCTCCGTCTCTGCCTGATTCAACAATGTGCTCCGTCTCTGCCTGATTCAACAAGGCAATGAGCTCTGTCTCTGCCTGATTCAACAATGAGCTCCATCTCTGCCTGATTCAACAATGTGCTCCGTCTCTGCCTGATTCAACAATGAGCTCCATCTCTGCCTGATTCAACAATGAGCTCCGTCTCTGCCTGATTCAACAATGAGCTCCATCTCTGCCTGATTCAACAATGTGCTCCGTCTCTGCCTGATTCAACAATGAGCTCCGTCTCTGCCTTATTCAACAATGTGCTCCGTCTCTGCCTGATTCAACAATGAACTCTGTCTCTGCCTGATTCAACAATGAGCTCCGTCTCTGCCTGATTCAACAATGTGCTCCGTCTCTGCCTGATTCAACAATGAGCTCCGTCTCTGCCTGATTCAACAATGTGCTCCGTCTCTGCCTGATTCAACAATGAGCTCCATCTCTGCCTGATTCAACAATGAGCTCCATCTCTGCCTGATTCAACAATGAGCTCCTCTCTGCCTGATTCAACAAGGCAATGAGCTCCGTCTCTGCCTGATTCAACAATGAGCTCCATCTCTGCCTGATTCAACAATGAGCTCCATCTCTGCCTGATTCAACAATGAGCTCCCTCTCTGCCTGATTCAACAAGGCAATGAGCTCCGTCTCTGCCTGATTCAACAATGTGCTCCGTCTCTGCCTGATTCAACAATGAGCTCCGTCTCTGCCTGATTCAACAATGTGCTCCGTCTCTGCCTGATTCAACAATGAGCTCCATCTCTGCCTGATTCAACAATGAGCTCCATCTCTGCCTGATTCAACAATGAGCTCCATCTCTGCCTGATTCAACAAGGCAATGAGCTCCGTCTCTGCCTGATTCAACAATGTGCTCCGTCTCTGCCTGATTCAACAATGAGCTCCGTCTCTGCCTTATTCAACAATGAGCTCCGTCTCTGCCTGATTCAACAATGAGCTCCGTCTCTGCCTGATTCAACAAGGCAATGTGCTCCGTCTCTGCCTGATTCAACAAGGCAATGAGCTCCGTCTCTGCCTGATTCAACAAGGCAATGAGCTCCGTCTCTGCCTGAGCTCTAACAGCTCTGTTTCCCTCTGGGTCTGATATTCCATCTCTGTTTCCCTCAGGATCAGGTCTGATATTCCAGCTCTGTTTCCCTCAGGATCAGGTCTGATATTCCAGCTCTGTTTTCCCCACCAGTGTAGAGGAGAACAGAAGAAGATAAGAGGGTAGAGGGCAGGAGAGGAGATGAGTGAAGAGGAGAGGATGAGAGAGTATGAGAGAAGGGGAAAGGAGAGGATGAGAGGAGAGGATGAGAGAGTATGAGAGAAGGGGAAAGGAGAGGATGAGAGGAGAGGATGAGAGAGTATGAGAGAAGGGGAAAGGAGAGGATGAGAGGAGAGGCGGGGAGAGGATGAGAGGATGGGAGAGGATGGGAGAGTATGAGAGAATGGGAAAGGAGAGGATAAGAGGAAAGGAGAGGAGAGGATGAGAGGAGAGGGGGAGATGATGAGAAGAGAGGAAATAAGCAGGTAGAAACAAAGTGATCCTGTAGACAATGAGCATAGTTCAGGCAGGCCATTTGGCATCCATTCTGTGCCTCTCTCTCTGTGTGCTGCTGCCCACCAGTTATGAGTTACTGCACCATAATGGCCAGAGGGCCACAGCTGTGATCTACTTCAACTCTCAGTGGTAGGCAGGATAAGTGTTGGGAACACCAACCTGACAGCTCCCGTAACCAACCAGAAGTAATATGGCACCCTATCCACTATATAATGCACTAGGGTACTTTTCACCAGGGCCCATAGGCATCTGGTCAAAAGTAGTGCACTATGTAGGGAATAGGATGTCATTTGTGACATCATTGTGTTTACTGCAAAATCCCAAATTGTGATTAAATGACTCTTTGGCTGTGCCGCAGTCATCATAGTCACAACAACAAGAATGATTTGACTTGAGCTGATTATATATACTCCTAACTACTCTGCCTTGACATATGTACTCCTGACTACTCTGCCTTGGCATATGTATCTCCTAACTACTCTGTTTGGCATATGTATCTCCTAACTACTCTGTTTGGCATATGTATCTCCTAACTACTCTGCCTTGGCATATGTATCTCCTAACTACTCTGCCTTGACATATGTATCTCCTAACTACTCTGCCTTGGCATATGTATCTCCTGACTACTCTGTCTTGGCATATGTATCTCCTAACTACTCTGCCTTGGCAAATGTATCTCCTAACTACTCTGCCTTGGCATATGTATCTCCTAACTACTCTGCCTTGGCATATGTATCTCCTAACTACTCTGCCTTGGCATATGTATCTCCTAACTACTCTGCCTTGGCATATGTATCTCCTAACTACTCTGCCTTGGCATATGTATCTCCTAACTACTCTGCCTTGGCATATGTATCTCCTAACTACTCTGCCTTGGCATATGTATCTCCTAACTACTCTGCCTTGGCATATGTATCTCCTAACTACTCTGCCTTGGCATATGTATCTCCTAACTACTCTGCCTTGACATATGTATCTCCTGACTACTCTGCCTTGACATATGTATCTCCTAACTACTCTGCCTTGACATATGTATCTCCTGACTACTCTGCCTTGACATATGTATCTCCTAACTACTCTGCCTTGGCATATGCATCTCCTAACTACTCTGCCTTGACATATGTATCTCCTGACTACTCTGTCTTGGCATATGTATCTCCTAACTACTCTGTCTTGACATATGTATCTCCTGACTACTCTGTCTTGACATATGTATCTCCTGACTACTCTGTCTTGGCATATGTATCTCCTAACTACTCTGCCTTGACATATGTATCTCCTAACTACTCTGCCTTGGCATATGTATCTCCTAACTACTCTGCCTTGACATATGTATCTCCTGACTACTCTGCCTTGGCATATGTACTCCTGACTACTCTGCCTTGGCATATGTATCTCCTAACTACTCTGCCTTGGCATATGTATCTCCTAACTACTCTGCCTTGGCATATGTATCTCCTAACTACTCTGCCTTGGCATATGTATCTCCTAACTACTCTGCCTTGACATATGTATCTCCTGACTACTCTGCCTTGGCATATGTATCTCCTAACTACTCTGCCTTGACATATGTATCTCCTAACTACTCTGCCTTGGCATATGTATCTCCTAACTACTCTGCCTTGACATATGTATCTCCTAACTACTCTGCCTTGGCATATGTACTGTATCTCCTAACTACTCTGCCTTGGCATATGTATCTCCTAACTACTCTGCCTTGGCATATGTATCTCCTAACTACTCTGCCTTGGCATATGTATCTCCTAACTACTCTGCCTTGGCATATGTATCTCCTAACTACTCTGCTTGGCATATGTATCTCCTAACTACTCTGCCTTGGCATATGTATCTCCTAACTACTCTGCCTTGGCATATGTATCTCCTAACTACTCTGCCTTGGCATATGTATCTCCTAACTACTCTGCCTTTACATATGTATCTCCTGACTACTCTGCCTTGACATATGTATCTCCTGACTACTCTGCCTTGACATATGTATCTCCTGACTACTCTGCCTTGACATATGTATCTCCTAACTACTCTGCCTTGGCATATGCATCTCCTAACTACTCTGCCTTGACATATGTATCTCCTGACTACTCTGCCTTGGCATATGTATCTCCTAACTACTCTGTCTTGACATATGTATCTCCTGACTACTCTGTCTTGACATATGTATCTCCTGACTACTCTGTCTTGGCATATGTATCTCCTAACTACTCTGCCTTGACATATGTATCTCCTAACTACTCTGCCTTGGCATATGTATCTCCTAACTACTCTGCCTTGGCATATGTATCTCCTAACTACTCTGCCTTGGCATATGTATCTCCTGACTACTCTGCCTTGACATATGTATCTCCTGACTACTCTGCCTTGACATATGTATCTCCTAACTACTCTGCCTTGGCATATGTATCTCCTAACTACTCTGCCTTGGCATATGTATCTCCTAACTACTCTGCCTTGGCATATGTATCTCCTAACTACTCTGCCTTGGCATATGTATCTCCTAACTACTCTGCCTTGGCATATGTATCTCCTGACTACTCTGCCTTGACATATGTATCTCCTGACTACTCTGCCTTGACATATGTATCTCCTAACTACTCTGTCTTGACATATGTATCTCCTAACTACTCTGCCTTGACATATGTATCTCCTAACTACTCTGCCTTGGCATATGTATCTCCTAACTACTCTGCCTTGACATATGTATCTCCTAACTACTCTGCCTTGACATATGTATCCCCTAACTACTCTGTCTTGACATATGTATCTCCTGACTACTCTGCCTTGACATATGTATCTCCTAACTACTCTGCCTTGACATATGTACTCCTAACTACTCTGCCTTGGCATATGTACTGTAACTCCTAACTACTCTGCCTTGACATATGTATCTCCTAACTACTCTGCCTTGACATATGTACTGTATCTCCTAACTACTCTGCCTTGACATATGTATCTCCTAACTACTCTGCCTTGACATATGTACTGTATCTCCTAACTACTCTGCCTTGGCATATGTATCTCCTGACTACTCTGCCTTGGCATATGTATCTCCTAACTACTCTGCCTTGACATATGTATCTCCTAACTACTCTGCCTTGACATATGTATCTCCTGACTACTCTGTCTTGGCATATGTATCTCCTGACTACTCTGCCTTGGCATATGTATCTCCTGACTACTCTGCCTTGACATATGTATCTCCTGACTACTCTGCCTTGGCATATGTATCTCCTAACTACTCTGCCTTGACATATGTATCTCCTAACTACTCTGCCTTGGCATATGTATCTCCTAACTACTCTGCCTTGGCATATGTATCTCCTGACTACTCTGCCTTGACATATGTATCTCCTGACTACTCTGCCTTGACATATGTATATCCTAACTACTCTGCCTTGACATATGTATCTCCTAACTACTCTGCCTTGACATATGTATCTCCTAACTACTCTGCCTTGACATATGTATCTCCTAACTACTCTGCCTTGACATATGTACTGTATCTCCTAACTACTCTGCCTTGGCATATGTATCTCCTGACTACTCTGCCTTGGCATATGTATCTCCTAACTACTCTGCCTTGACATATGTATCTCCTAACTACTCTGCCTTGACATATGTATCTCCTGACTACTCTGTCTTGGCATATGTATCTCCTGACTACTCTGCCTTGGCATATGTATCTCCTGACTACTCTGTCTTGGCATATGTATCTCCTAACTACTCTGTCTTGACATATGTATCTCCTAACTACTCTGCCTTGACATATGTATCTCCTGACTACTCTGCCTTGGCATATGTATCTCCTAACTACTCTGCCTTGACATATGTATCTCCTAACTACTCTGTCTTGGCATATGTATCTCCTGACTACTCTGCCTTGTCATATGTATCTCCTAACTACTCTGCCTTGGCATATGTATCTCCTAACTACTCTGCCTTGGCATATGTATCTCCTGACTACTCTGCCTTGACATATATATCTCCTAACTACTCTGCCTTGACATATGTATCTCCTAACTACTCTGCCTTGGCATATATATCTCCTAACTACTCTGCCTTGGCATATGTATCTCCTAACTACTCTGCCTTGGCATATGTACTGTATCTCCTAACTACTCTGCCTTGACATATGTATCTCCTAACTACTCTGCCTTGGCATATGTATCTCCTGACTACTCTGCCTTGGCATATGTACTGTATCTCCTAACTACTCTGCCTTGGCATATGTATCTCCTAACTACTCTGCCTTGACATATGTATCTCCTAACTACTCTGCCTTGGCATATGTATCTCCTGACTACTCTGCCTTGACATATGTATCTCCTGACTACTCTGCCTTGACATATGTATCTCCTAACTACTCTGTCTTGACATATGTATCTCCTAACTACTCTGCCTTGACATATGTATCTCCTAACTACTCTGCCTTGGCATATGTATCTCCTAACTACTCTGCCTTGACATATGTATCTCCTAACTACTCTGCCTTGACATATGTATCCCCTAACTACTCTGTCTTGACATATGTATCTCCTGACTACTCTGCCTTGACATATGTATCTCCTAACTACTCTGCCTTGACATATGTACTCCTAACTACTCTGCCTTGGCATATGTACTGTAACTCCTAACTACTCTGCCTTGACATATGTATCTCCTAACTACTCTGCCTTGACATATGTACTGTATCTCCTAACTACTCTGCCTTGACATATGTATCTCCTAACTACTCTGCCTTGACATATGTACTGTATCTCCTAACTACTCTGCCTTGGCATATGTATCTCCTGACTACTCTGCCTTGGCATATGTATCTCCTAACTACTCTGCCTTGACATATGTATCTCCTAACTACTCTGCCTTGACATATGTATCTCCTGACTACTCTGTCTTGGCATATGTATCTCCTGACTACTCTGCCTTGGCATATGTATCTCCTGACTACTCTGCCTTGACATATGTATCTCCTGACTACTCTGCCTTGGCATATGTATCTCCTAACTACTCTGCCTTGACATATGTATCTCCTAACTACTCTGCCTTGGCATATGTATCTCCTAACTACTCTGCCTTGGCATATGTATCTCCTGACTACTCTGCCTTGACATATGTATCTCCTGACTACTCTGCCTTGACATATGTATATCCTAACTACTCTGCCTTGACATATGTATCTCCTAACTACTCTGCCTTGACATATGTATCTCCTAACTACTCTGCCTTGACATATGTATCTCCTAACTACTCTGCCTTGACATATGTACTGTATCTCCTAACTACTCTGCCTTGGCATATGTATCTCCTGACTACTCTGCCTTGGCATATGTATCTCCTAACTACTCTGCCTTGACATATGTATCTCCTAACTACTCTGCCTTGACATATGTATCTCCTGACTACTCTGTCTTGGCATATGTATCTCCTGACTACTCTGCCTTGGCATATGTATCTCCTGACTACTCTGTCTTGGCATATGTATCTCCTAACTACTCTGTCTTGACATATGTATCTCCTAACTACTCTGCCTTGACATATGTATCTCCTGACTACTCTGCCTTGGCATATGTATCTCCTAACTACTCTGCCTTGACATATGTATCTCCTAACTACTCTGTCTTGGCATATGTATCTCCTGACTACTCTGCCTTGTCATATGTATCTCCTAACTACTCTGCCTTGGCATATGTATCTCCTAACTACTCTGCCTTGGCATATGTATCTCCTAACTACTCTGCCTTGACATATGTATCTCCTAACTACTCTGCCTTGACATATGTATCTCCTAACTACTCTGCCTTGGCATATGTATCTCCTAACTACTCTGCTTGGCATATGTATCTCCTAACTACTCTGCCTTGGCATATGTATCTCCTAACTACTCTGCCTTGACATATGTATCTCCTAACTACTCTGCCTTGGCATATGTATCTCCTAACTACTCTGCCTTGGCATATGTATCTCCTAACTACTCTGCCTTGGCATATGTATCTCCTAACTACTCTGCCTTGACATATGTATCTCCTAACTACTCTGCCTTGACATATGTATCTCCTAACTACTCTGCCTTGGCATATGTATCTCCTGACTACTCTGCCTTGGCATATGTACTGTATCTCCTAACTACTCTGCCTTGGCATATGTACTGTATCTCCTAACTACTCTGCCTTGGCATATGTACTGTATCTCCTAACTACTCTGCCTTGGCATATGTATCTCCTAACTACTCTGCCTTGGCATATGTATCTCCTAACTACTCTGCCTTGACATATGTATCTCCTGACTACTCTGCCTTGACATATGTATCTCCTAACTACTCTGCCTTGACATATGTATCTCCTAACTACTCTGCCTTGACATATGTATCTCCTGACTACTCTGCCTTGACATATGTATCTCCTAACTACTCTGCCTTGACATATGTATCTCCTGACTACTCTGCCTTGACATATGTATCTCCTAACTACTCTGCCTTGACATATGTATCTCCTGACTACTCTGCCTTGACATATGTATCTCCTAACTACTCTGCCTTGACATATGTATCTCCTGACTACTCTGCCTTGACATATGTATCTCCTAACTACTCTGCCTTGGCATATGTATCTCCTAACTACTCTGCCTTGGCATATGTATCTCCTGACTACTCTGCCTTGACATATGTATCTCCTGACTACTCTGCCTTGACATATGTATCTCCTAACTACTCTGCCTTGGCATATGTATCTCCTAACTACTCTGCCTTGACATATGTATCTCCTAACTACTCTGCCTTGGCATATGTATCTCCTAACTACTCTGCCTTGACATATGTATCTCCTAACTACTCTGCCTTGGCATATGTATCTCCTAACTACTCTGCCTTGACATATGTATCTCCTAACTACTCTGCCTTGGCATATGTATCTCCTAACTACTCTGCCTTGACATATGTATCTCCTAACTACTCTGCCTTGGCATATGTATCTCCTAACTACTCTGCCTTGACATATGTATCTCCTAACTACTCTGCCTTGGCATATGTATCTCCTAACTACTCTCCCTTGGCATATGTATCTCCTAACTACTCTGCCTTGGCATATGTATCTCCTGACTACTCTGCCTTGACATATGTATCACCTAACTACTCTGCCTTGACATATGTATCTCCTAACTACTCTGCCTTGGCATATGTATCTCCTAACTACTCTGCCTTGGCATATGTAACTCCTAACTACTCTGCCTTGACATATGTATCTCCTAACTACTCTGCCTTGGCATATGTATCTCCTAACTACTCTGCCTTGGCATATGTATCTCCTGACTACTCTGCCTTGACATATGTATCTCCTAACTACTCTGCCTTGGCATATGTATCTCCTGACTACTCTGCCTTGACATATGTATCTCCTGACTACTCTGCCTTGACATATGTATCTCCTAACTACTCTGCCTTGACATATGTATCTCCTAACTACTCTGCCTTGGCATATGTATCTCCTAACTACTCTGCCTTGGCATATGTACTGTATCTCCTGACTACTCTGCCTTGACATATGTATCTCCTAACTACTCTGCCTTGACATATGTATCTCCTGACTACTCTGCCTTGGCATATGTACTGTATCTCCTAACTACTCTGCCTTGGCATATGTATCTCCTGACTACTCTGCCTTGGCATATGTATCTCCTGACTACTCTGCCTTGACATATGTATCTCCTAACTACTCTGCCTTGGCATATGTATCTCCTAACTACTCTGCCTTGGCATATGTATCTCCTAACTACTCTGCCTTGGCATATGTATCTCCTGACTACTCTGCCTTGACATATGTATCTCCTAACTACTCTGCCTTGACATATGTATCTCCTAACTACTCTGCCTTGGCATATGTATCTCCTAACTACTCTGTCTTGACATATGTATCTCCTAACTACTCTGCCTTGACATATGTATCTCCTAACTACTCTGCCTTGACATATGTATCTCCTGACTACTCTGCCTTGGCATATGTATCTCCTGACTACTCTGCCTTGACATATGTATCTCCTGACTACTCTGCCTTGACATATGTATCTCTGACTACTCTGCCTTGGCATATGTATCTCCTAACTACTCTGCCTTGACATATGTATCTCCTGACTACTCTGCCTTGGCATATGTATCTCCTAACTACTCTGCCTTGACATATGTATCTCCTGACTACTCTGCCTTGACATATGTATCTCCTGACTACTCTGCCTTGGCATATGTATCTCCTAACTACTCTGCCTTGACATATGTATCTCCTGACTACTCTGCCTTGACATATGTATCTCCTGACTACTCTGCCTTGGCATATGTATCTCCTAACTACTCTGCCTTGACATATGTATCTCCTAACTACTCTGCCTTGACATATGTATCTCCTAACTACTCTGCCTTGGCATATGTATCTCCTAACTACTCTGCCTTGACATATGTATCTCCTGACTACTCTGCCTTGGCATATGTATCTCCTAACTACTCTGCCTTGGCATATGTATCTCCTAACTACTCTGCCTTGGCATATGTATCTCCTAACTACTCTGCCTTGACATATGTATCTCCTAACTACTCTGCCTTGACATATGTATCTCCTAACTACTCTGCCTTGGCATATGTATCTCCTAACTACTCTGCCTTGGCATATGTATCTCCTAACTACTCTGCCTTGGCATATGTATCTCCTAACTACTCTGCCTTGGCATATGTATCTCCTAACTACTCTGCCTTGGCATATGTATCTCCTGACTACTCTGCCTTGACATATGTATCTCCTAACTACTCTGCCTTGACATATGTATCTCCTGACTACTCTGCCTTGGCATATGTATCTCCTGACTACTCTGCCTTGGCATATGTATCTCCTGACTACTCTGCCTTGGCATATGTATCTCCTGACTACTCTGCCTTGGCATATGTATCTCCTGACTACTCTGCCTTGGCATATGTTTCTCCTAACTACTCTGCCTTGGCATATGTATCTCCTGACTACTCTGCCTTGGCATATGTATCTCCTGACTACTCTGCCTTGACATATGTATCTCCTGACTACTCTGCCTTGGCATATGTACTGTATCTCCTAACTACTCTGCCTTGGCATATGTATCTCCTGACTACTCTGCCTTGGCATATGTATCTCCTGACTACTCTGCCTTGACATATGTATCTCCTAACTACTCTGCCTTGACATATGTATCTCCTAACTACTCTGCCTTGGCATATGTATCTCCTAACTACTCTGCCTTGGCATATGTATCTCCTGACTACTCTGCCTTGGCATATGTATCTCCTAACTACTCTGCCTTGGCATATGTATCTCCTAACTACTCTGCCTTGACATATGTATCTCCTGACTACTCTGCCTTGACATATGTATCTCCTAACTACTCTGCCTTGGCATATGTATCTCCTAACTACTCTGCCTTGGCATATGTATCTCCTAACTACTCTGCCTTGGCATATGTATCTCCTAACTACTCTGCCTTGACATATGTATCTCCTAACTACTCTGCCTTGGCATATGTATCTCCTAACTACTCTGTCTTGACATATGTATCTCCTAACTG
>NW_026278563.1:0-15000 GCF_023373465.1 Oncorhynchus keta | reverse complement strand
CTGACTTCCAGTAATAAGTCAGTTCAGTGGCTGAACCTTCATGAACACAGATATGCAGTTTGATTTGGGACAGATACAGCTGGTTCCCTCCCTGAGGTTCCTAGTCAGAAACACTCAAATAGCACTCTGAGGAGGAGAAGGAGGAGTGATGAAGAGGAGGAGGAGAGAAAAGTAAATAAACGAAGGGAAGGGGGGAGGATTGTGGTGTGGTTTTAGAAAGGAATGGACAGAAATAATCTCTCTTTAAAAAAGAGGGATGTGGTTGAGAGGACTGAAAAAGCTGATTGTGTGTGTGTGTGTGTGAGATCGTCCCCCAACAGTGGCGGGATGGAAACGTTGTCACCATCTATAAGAACAAGGGTGACAAGTCCATCTGCGATAACAGCCGGGGGGGATATCCCTTCTGACTGTTAACGGCAAGGTCCTGACCAAGGTGATGCTACACAGGCTGGTGGACAACATCACAGAGGAACTGCTGCCAGAGTCACAATGCAGCTTCAGAAAGAACAGGACAACAGTCAACATGATGTTCACGACACGGCAACGCCAGTGCTGTGAACAACATCAGGACCTCTCCAAGGCCTTTGACGACCTCTCCAAGGCCTTTGACCTCTCCAAGACCTCTCCCCAAGGCCTTCCAAGGCCTTCACGACCTTTCTAAGGCCTCTCCAAGACCTTCCAAGACCTTCGACGACCTCCCCAACGCCTTCGACCTCCCAAGGCCTTCAACGCCTTTCTAAGATGACCTCTCCAAGGCCTTCTATGACCTCCCCAAGGCCTTCTACGACCTCCCCAAGGCCTTCTACGACCTCCCCAAGGCCTTCGATGACCTCTCCAAGGCCTTCGAGACCTCCCCCAAGGCCTTCGACCTCCCAAGGCCTTCGATGACCTCTCCAAGACCTTCGACGACCTCCCCAAGCCCTTTCGACGACCTCTCCAAGGCCTTCGACAACCTCCCAAGACCTCTCCAAGGCCTTCGATGACCTCCCCCCAAGGCCTTCGACAACCTCCCAAGGCCTTCGATGACCTCCTGTGTGTCACCCAGCTTCTCCCAGGTCTCCACAAGGAGCTTGAGGACTGCAGTGGGGTTGTGGTGGCACCTATTAAACATCAGGAGGCTCCACCAAGGTTATGATGGAGCGGGTTCTTGAGCTGCAGTATGCTGATGACTGTGGCCCACACTCCGGAAGACCTTCAGTCCGTCCTTGTAGGGGCTGTGAGGGTCTATAGCAGGATGGGACTGTCTAACAACACCACCAAGACAGAGGTGGTCTGCCAATAGAGACCCATCCCTCCACCCACCATGCCTGTCTTCACCATTGAACACAAATCACTGGCAATAGTCCCGTCCTTCAAATACCTGGGCAGCATCCTCTCGGAGGACTGCAGCATCGACCTCAAAATTCAAAACAGGATCAAGCATCAGCTGCCTTCGGGGAAACTCAAACGCAGGGTCTTCCTAAACTGGGATCGCCACCTCCACACCAAAGTCGCCATCTATCAAGCCATTCTGCATCACCACATTTCTGGGTCACTTATAGTCGCCACAACAAGCAGCTTCAACCGATTCCACATACGATGGCTGCAGTGCATCCTGGGAATCACCTGGTGCAACTATGTGCCCCATACAGAAATACTTGCTAAGACCAGCTGTAAGAGTATGCAGGCCATGGTCACCCAGCACCAACTACAAGAGTATGGAGGCCATGGTCACCCAGCACCAACTACAAGAGTATGGAGGCCATGGTCACCCAGCACCAACTACAAGAGTATGGAGGCCATGGTCACCCAGCACCAACTACAAGAGTATGGAGGCCATGGTCACCCAGCACCAACTACAAGAGTATGGAGGCCATGGTCACCCAGCACCAACTACAAGAGTATGGAGGCCATGGTCACCCAGCACCAACTACAAGAGAATGGAGGCCATGGTCACCCAGCACCAACTACAAGAGAATGGAGGCCATGGTCACCCAGCACCAACTACAAGAGTATGGAGGCCATGGTCACCCAGCACCAACTACAAGAGTATGGAGGCCATGGTCACCCAGCACCAACTACAAGAGTATGGAGGCCATGGTCACCCAGCACCAACTACAAGAGTATGGAGGCCATGGTCACCCAGCACCAACTACAAGAATATAGAGGCCATGGTCACCCAGCACCAACTACAAGAGTATAGAGGCCATGGTCACCCAGCACCAACTACAAGAGTATGGAGGCCATGGTCACCCAGCACCAACTACAAGAGTATGGAGGCCATGGTCACCCAGCACCAACTACAAGAGTATAGAGGCCATGGTCACCCAGCACCAACTACAAGAGTATAGAGGCCATGGTCACCCAGCACCAACTGCACCGGCTTGGGCATGTCATTAAAATGTCTCAGGAGCGCTTGCCGTGGATCCTCTATGGACAGATACATCTTGACTGGCGGTCTCTAGTGGGTCCAGATACATCTTGGCTGGCGGTCTGTAGGGGGCCATATATATATATACATCTTGGCTGGCGGTCTGTAGGGGGGTCCAGATACATCTTGGCTGGCGGTCTGTAGGGGGTCAGATACATTTTGGCTGGCGGTCTGTAGTGGGTCCAGATACATCTTGGCTGGTGGTCTGTAGTGGGTCCAGATACATCTTGGTTGGCGGTCTGTAGGGGGTCCAGATACATCTTGGCTGGTGGTCTGTAGTGGGTCCAGATACATCTTGGCTGGCGGTCTGTAGGGGGTCCAGATACATCTTGGCTGGTGGTCTGTAGTGGGTCCAGATACATCTTGGCTGGTGGTCTGTAGTGGGTCCAGATACATCTTGGCTGGCGGTCTGTAGGGGGTCCAGATACATCTTGGCTGGTGGTCTGTAGTGGGTCCAGATACATCTTGGCCTGGCGTTCTGTAGGGGGTCCAGATACATCTTGGCTGGTGGTCTGTAGTGGGTCCAGATACATCTTGGCTGGTGGTCTGTAGGGGTCCAGATACATCTTGGCTGGTGGTCTGTAGTGGGTCCAGATACATCTTGGCTGGTGGTCTGTAGTGGGTCCAGATACATCTTGGCTGGCCCCACTGTAGGGGTCCAGATACATCTTGGCTGGCAGTCTGTAGGGGTCCAGATACATCTTGGTCAGGCCTGTAGGGGGCCAGATATTCTTGGTTGGCGGTCTGTAGGGGCCAGATACTTCTTGGTTGGCCTGCTCCATCAACACAGACTGATACATACCACCAGGCCTGCCCCATCAACACAGACTGATACATACCACCAGGCCTGCCCCCACCAACACAGAGACATACCACCAGGCCTGCCCCATCAACACAGACTGATACATACCACCAGGCCTGCCCCCTCCAATACAGAGACATACCACCAGGCCTGCCCCCTCCAACACAGAGACACACCACCAGGCCTGCCCCCTCTAACACAGAGACACACCACCAGGCCTGCCCCATCAACACAGACTGATACATACCACCAGGCCTGCCCCCACCAACACAGAGACATACCACCAGGCCTGCCCCATCAACACAGACTGATACATACCACCAGGCCTGCCCCCACCAACACAGAGACATACCACCATGCCTGCCCCCATCAACACAGACTGATACATACCACCAGGCCTGCCCCCTCCAATACAGAGACATACCACCAGGCCTGCCCCCTCCAACACAGAGACACACCACCAGGCCTGCCCCCTCCAACACAGAGACACACCACCAGGCCTGCCCCATCAACACAGACTGATACATACCACCAGGCCTGCCCCCCAACACAGAGACATACCACCAGGCCTGCCCCCACCAACACAGAGACACACCACCAGGCCTGCCCCCTCCAACACAGAGACACACCACCAGGCCTGCCCCCATCAACACAGAGACACACCACCAGGCCTGCCCCTCCAACACAGAGACACACCACCAGGCCTGCCCCATCAACACAGACTGATACATACCACCAGGCCTGCCCCCATCAACACAGAGACATACCACCAGACCTGCCCCCATCAACACAGACTGATGCATACCACCAGGCCTGCCCCCACCAACACAGACTGATACATACCACCAGGCCTGCCCCCACCAACACAGACTGATACATACCACCAGGCCTGCCCCCACCAACACAGACTGATACATACCACCAGGCCTTCCCCCACCAACACAGACTGATACATACCACCAGGCCTGCCCCCACCAACACAGACTGATACATACCACCAGGCCTGCCCCCACCAACACAGACTGATACATACCACCAGGCCTGCCCCCACCAACACAGACTGATACATACCACCAGGCCTGCCCCCTCCAACACAGACTGATACATACCACCAGGCCTGCCCCCACCAACACAGACTGATACATACCACCAGGCCTGCCTAAAGTTTGTGTATCTCAGATTGGACTCAGTCATCAAAATATTGACCTTTAACTCAGAAGTGGACGTCATCATCGGCTACGATGGCCTACCGTAATGTAACGGGTGTGAGATGAAGACAGAGTGAGAGAGGGTGAACACCAGAGGTACACAGTGTGGTGGAAGGGCCTGTCGGGAAGGAGGGAGGTCTTCTGTTAGGGGCTCCAGTGAACACAGAGGGGAAAGCTTGATTTCTCCTGTGTATCATATTACATTACATAGTGTACAACATTCCAACTTAATTTCCCCTGTAGTTACTAAGCCTGTTTGACGGTCTGATGTGTCTGGCATCGCCAAGCCTCCAGGCTCTGACCCCTCACACACGCACACGCACGCGCACACACACACGCACACACGCACACACGCACACACACACACACACGTCTACACGTGTCCACACACACACGACACACACACACACACACACACACACACACACACACATCACACACACACACACACACACACACACACACACACACACACACACACACAGCAGTCACACACACACCAGGTAGAACAGACAGACAGACAGACAGACAGACCCAACAGACAGACAGACAGACAGACAGACAGACAGACCCAACAGACAGAACCAACAGACAGAGAGAAAAGCCACTGGTCTGACTCACCTATCATCAGCCATAGAGAATAGACTGTGTGTCTGTGAGTCAGTGTGGCGAAATGTATTGGGGGTTCTGCTTCTCTAAGCCATCGCGACCACACTGGTGATCTTACTGACTTCGTGACACTCTGGCTTCCAGTCCTGTCCAGTGTTTTTAATGTCCCGCCACGTTCTCTATCAGGGTGTCCACGTCACTGACGAGGTGGTCTATCAGCGTGTCCACGTCACTGACGAGGTGGTCTATCAGCGTGTCCACGTCACTGACGAGGTGGTCTATCAGCGTGTCCACGTCACTGACGAGGTGGTCTATCAGCGTGTCCACGTCACTGACGAGGTGGTCTATCAGCGTGTCCACGTCACTGACGAGGTGGTCTATCAGCGTGTCCACGTCACTGACGAGGTGGTCTATCAGCGTGTCCACGTCACTGACGAGGTGGTCTATCAGCGTGTCCACGTCACTGACGAGGTGGTCTATCAGCGTGTCCACGTCACTGACGAGGTGGTCTATCAGCGTGTCCACGTCACTGACGAGGTGGTCTATCAGCGTGTCCACGTCACTGACGAGGTGCTCTATCAGCGTGTCCACGTCACTGACGAGGTGGTCTATCAGCGTGTCCACGTCACTGACGAGGTGGTCTATCAGCGTGTCCACGTCACTGACGAGGTGGTCTATCAGCGTGTCCACGTCACTGACGAGGTGGTCTATCAGCGTGTCCACGTCACTGACGAGGTGGTCTATCAGCGTGTCCACGTCACTGACGAGGTGGTCTATCAGCGTGTCCACGTCACTGACGAGGTGGTATGTGTTTATCGTTAGTACGCCTGGTGCTCAGGGGTTGAATGAACACCATGGGTCATAGTTCTCTGTCAGCGTGTCCACGTCACTGACAAGGTGGTATGTGTTTCCATCGTTAGTATGCCTGGTGCTCAGGGTTGAATGAACACCATGGTCATAGTTCTCTGTCAGCGTGTCCACGTCACTGACAAGGTGGTATGTGTTTATCGTTAGTACGCCTGGTGCTCAGGGGTTGAATGTCACACCATGGTCATGGTCATAGTTCTCTGTCAGCGTGTCCACGTCACTGACGAGGTGGTATGTGTTTATAGTTAGTATGCCTGGTGCTCAGGGGTTGAATGTACACCATGGTCATACATTCCACCAGATTGATTCATTGCACAGCTCTTCCCTGGTCTCTCTTGAAAAATGCATCGCGATTATACCAACTAGATTAGCTGAAGGTCATATGAAGGTATACATCACATATGGCTGTGTTTTCATTCCATACCGGCTGGTAACTATTCCGTGTGTGTGTGTGTGTGTGTGTGTGTGTGTGTGTGTGTGTGTGTGTGTGTGTGTGTGTGTGTGTGTGTGTGTGTGTGTGTGTGTGTGTGTGTGTGTGTGTGTGTGTGTGTGTGTGTGTGTGTGTGTGTGTGTGTTCTCTCGCTGTATGTGTGTGTGTGTGTGTTTCCTTCCATACAGGCTGGTAACTATTCCTAGTACGTGTGTGTGTATGTTTCCTTCCATACAGACCTCTACCTCTCCCTAATCCAGTGTGTGTGTGTTTCCTTCCATACAGACCTCTACCTCTCCCTAATCCAGTGTGTGTTTGTGTGTGTGTGTGTGTGTTTCCTTCCATACAGGCCTCTACCTCTCCCTAATCCAGTGTGTGTGTGTGTGTTCCCCAGGACTCCCTGCGCCAGAAGGAGGAGCGTATAGAGGAGCTGGAGGAGGCTCTGAGAGAGAGTGTCCAGATCACAGCAGAGAGAGAGATGGTTCTGGCTCAGGAGGAAGCTGCTCGCACACACACTGAGAAACAGGTGAGTGGTACACACACACACACAAAGAGAACACACACACACACAGAGAACACACACACACAGAGAGAACACAGACACAAAGAGAACACACACAGAACACACACACAAAGAGAACACACACAGAGAACACACACAGACAGAACACACAGACACACACACCGTCATGAACAACATAAGCACAGACACATGATAACATCCATGGATTTAGTACTGTAGATATGTGGTAGTGGAGTAGGGGCCTGAGGGCACACACTTAGTGTGTTGTGGAATCTGTTGTGAATGTATTGTAATGTTTAAAAATAGATATAATTGCTGGACCCCAGGAAGAGTAGCTGCTGCCTTGACAGGAACTAATGTGGATCCATAATAAACCCCAGGAAGAGTAGCTGCTGCCTTGACAGGAACTAATGTGGATCCGTAATAAACCCCAGGAAGAGTAGCTGCTGTCTTGACAGAAACTAATGTGGATCCATAATAAACCCCAGGAAGAGTAGCTGCTGCCTTGACAGGAACTAATGAGGATCCATAATAAACCCCAGGAAGAGTAGCTGCTGCCTTGACATGAACTAATGTGGATCCATAATAAACCCCAGGAAGAGTAGCTGCTGCCTTGACAGGTAACTAATGTGGATCCATAATAAACCCCAGGAAGAGTAGCTGCTGTCTTGACATGAACTAACAAGGATCCGTAATAAACCCCAGGAAGAGTAGCTGCTGTCTTGACAGGAACTAATGTGGATCCATAATAAACCCCAGGAAGAGTAGCTGCTGTCTTGACATGAACTAACAAGGATCCGTAATAAACCCCAGGAAGAGTAGCTGCTGTCTTGACAGGAACTAATGTGGATCCATAATAAACCCCAGGAAGAGTAGCTGCTGCCTTGACAGGAATTAATGTGGATCCATAATAAACCCCAGGAAGAGTAGCTGCTGCCTTGACAGGAACTAATGTGGATCCATAATAAACCCCAGGAAGAGTAGCTGCTGCCTTGACAGGAACTAATGAGGATCCATAATAAACCCCAGGAAGAGTAGCTGCTGCCTTGGCAGGAATTAATGTGGATCCATAATATGCCGCCCCTCTAACCACTAGGCTACCTGCCTCCCCTCTAACCACTAGACTACCTGCCTCCCCTCTAACCACTAGGCTACCTGCCGCCCCTCTAACCACTAAGCTACCTGCCGCCCCTCTAACCACTAGGCTACCTGCCTCCCCTCTAACCACTAGGCTACCTGCCTCCCCTCTAACCACTAGGCTACCTGCCGCCCCTCTAACCACTAAGCTACCTGCCGCCCCTCTAACCACTAAGCTACCTGCCGCCCCTCTAACCACTAGGCTACCTGCCGCCCCTCTAACCACTAAGCTACCTGCCGTCCCTCTAACCACTAGACTACCTGCCTCCCCTCTAACCACTAGGCTACCTGCCTCTAACCACTAAGCTACCTGCCACCCCTCTAACCACTAAGCTACCTGCCGCCCCTCTAACCACTAAGCTACCTGCCGCCCCTCTAACCACTAGGCTACCTGCCTCCCCTCTAACCACTAGGCTACCTGCCTCCCCTCTAACCACTAGACTACCTGCCTCCCCTCTAACCACTAGGCTACCTGCCGCCCCTCTAACCACTAAGCTACCTGCCGCCCCTCTAACCACTAAGCTACCTGCCGCCCCTCTAACCACTAAGCTACCTGCCGCCCATCTAACCACTAGGCTACCTGCCGCCCCGCCCCTCTAACCACTAGGCTACCTGCCGCCCCCTCTAACCACTAGGCTACCTGCCTCTAACCACTAGGCTACCTGCCGCCCCTCTAACCACTAAGCTACCTGCCGCCCCTCTAACCACTAGGCTACCTGCCTCTAACCACTAGGCTACCTGCCTCTAACCACTAGGCTACCTATAATAATAATAATAATATATGCCATTTAGCAGACGCTACCTGCCGCCCCTCTAACCACTAGGCTACCTGCCGCCCCTCTAACCACTAAGCTACCTGCCGCCCCTCTAACCACTAAGCTACCTGCCGCCCCTCTAACCACTAAGCTACCTGCCGCCCCTCTAACCACTAAGCTACCTGCCGCCCCTCTAACCACTAGGCTACCTGCCTCTAACCACTAGGCTACCTGCCGCCCCTCTAACCACTAGGCTACCTGCCGCCCCTCTAACCACTAGGCTACCTGCCGCCCCTTCATCTCTACAAGTCCTCTCTGTTCCACACCGAAGCCAGAACCCCTACCTCAGAGTCCTCTCTGTTCCACACCGAAGCCAGAACCCCTACCTCAGAGTCCTCTCTGTTCCACACCGAAGCCAGAACCCCTACCTCAGAGTCCTCTCTGTTCCACACCGAAGCCAGAACCCCTACCTCAGAGTCCTCTCTGTTCCACACCGAAGCCAGAACCCCTACCTCAGAGTCCTCTCTGTTCCACACTGAAGCCAGAACCCCTACCTCAGATTCCTCTCTGTTCCACACCGAAGCCAGAACCCCTACCTCAGAGTCCTCTCTGTTCCACACCGAAGCCAGAACCCCTACCTCAGAGTCCTCTCTGTTCCACACCGAAGCCAGAACCCCTACCTCAGAGTCCTCTCTGTTCCACACTGAAGCCAGAACCCCTACCTCAGATTCCTCTCTGTTCCACACCGAAGCCAGAACCCCTACCTCAGAGTCCTCTCTGTTCCACACCGAAGCCAGAACCCCTACCTCAGAGTCCTCTCTGTTCCACACCGAAGCCAGAACCCCTACCTCAGAGAACTCTCTGTGTCTCCCCCCATCCTTCCATCACTTCCGTGTCTCCTGGGCAGAAGTCCACAGTGTTTATGTTAACTTGTACACACTAATGCACTGGGCTGGCATCTCTTGAGCCCACAGTTAATGGCCTGATTTAGACCCACATCAATGCCCCTCAGTGAAGGCCTCCTGTCAAAACCCTCTGTTATACACACCCCTGAAGTAGCATCTCAGAGAAGGCCTCCTGTCAAAACCCTCTGTTATACACACTCCTGAAGTAGCATCTCAGAGAAGGCCTCCTGTCAAAACCCTCTGTTATACACACTCCTGAAGTAGCATCTCAGAGAACGCCTCCTGTCAAAACCCTCTGTTATACACACTCCTGAAGTAGCATCTCAGAGAAGGCCTCCTGTCAAAACCCTCTGTTATACACACTCCTGAAGTAGCATCTCAGAGAAGGCCTCCTGTCAAAACCCTCTGTTATACACACCCCTGAAGTAGCATCTCAGAGAACGCCTCCCCTGTCTTATAGCAATGCATCGCCATGCATGCCAACCCCCTGAATACCATTGCCAACCCCCTGAATACCATTGCCAACCCCCTGAATACCATGCCAACCCCCTGAATACCGGGCCAACCCCCTGAATACCGGGCCAACCCCCTGAATACCGTGTCAATGGGGCCTGTTTACGTGGTACAGGTGTGTGTGTGTGTGTGTGTGTTTGTGTCCAGTCTTCATTTGGCAAATAAATAACTCCATCGCTCTATGAAGAAACAGGTTCCTTTCACTTCAGTTTACATCAGCTGCTTGTCTGGTCTGACGCACACACACACACACACACACACACACACACACACACACACACACACACACACACACACACACACACACACACACACACACACACACACACACACATTGCTGTGTGTCTGTTTGTGTATGGTGAGGATGGTCTGTCATTGTGATGTGTCAATAGGGATTAACAGCATACCACAGTGTGTCTTTATTAGGGCTTCACATTTTGGGGAATATTCAGAGGTGGAAACTTTCCGTGGGAATTAACGGGAATATATGGGAATTAACAGAAATATATGCAAATGAATATTAATACCATTTAAATGTAGATGTTTTTTGTTTTGGATATACAGTGCCTTGCGAAAGTATTCGGCCCCCTTGAACTTTGCGACCTTTTGCCACATTTCAGGCTTCAAACATAAAGATATAAAACTGTATTTTTTGTGAAGAATCAACAACAAGTGGGACACAATCATGAAGTGGAACGACATTTATTGGATATTTCAAACTTTTTTAACAAATCAAAAACTGAAAATTCGGCGTGCAAAAATGATTCAAGGGGGCCGAATACTTTCGCAAGGCACTGTATTTACCTCATCATATGGAGACAGAAACATAAACCTTTTACCTCATCATATGGAGACAGAAACATAAACCTTTTACCTCATCATAAGGAGACAGAAACATAAACCTTTTACCTCATCATAAGGAGACAGAAACATAAACCTTTTACCTCATCATATGGAGACAGAAACATAAACCTTTTACCTCATCATAAGGAGACAGAAACATAAACCTTTTACCTCATCATATGGAGACAGAAACATAAACCTTTTACCTCATCATATGGAGACAGAAACATAAACCTTTTACCTCATCATAAGTAGACGTTATTGTAAATGATTAAATCCTAAGAGCCTCAGATTCACATGTTGTCACGACTACCATGTTGCATCTCCATCCCAAAGTCCTTGCTTGGAAGTGTACTTCGCCAAACTGCCAAGAACCTTTGCCCTCATCCAGGCCAAGGTGGCGAGACCCAGTAGTGATGACACCATAGGCCTTGTTGATCTCTGCAGAGTCTAAACATCAGACAGGATGGCATTGTCTCCCTAAATCTGTGCAATGGCTACTGCTGTAGGTTTCAGGAGTTTGACTGCTTACCACTCTCTCCCAAAATGCATCATCCATGAGGATCCTCTTGATGGGGCTGTCCATCTCTCCATCCTCTCTCCATCCTCTCTCCATCCTCTCTCCATCCTCTCTCCATCCTCTCTCCATCCTCTCTCCATCCTCTCTCTGTCTGGTGTTCCTCCTCCTTCTCTCCATCCTCTTGATGGGACGGCAGACTGTGATATGGCCATTTCTTGGAGAGACTCCTTCCCCTCCAGGAGACTGTCAAACATGATGACAACACCACCCCAACGTGTGTTGCTGGGCAGCTTCAATGTGGTGCTCTTATTCTTCTCACTTTGCTTGGTGAGGTAGATTGCTGCTATAACTTGATGAGCCTTCACATACCTAACCATTTCCTTGGCTCTCTTGTAGAGTGTATCCATTGTTTTCAGTGCCATGATGTCCTTGAGGAGCAGATTCAATGCAGAAGCAGCACAGCCAATGGGTGTAGGACTCCTCCACTTTAGACCAAGCAGCCTTCATGTTCGCAGCATTGTCTGTCACCAGTGCAAATACCTTCTGTGGTCCAAGGTCATTGATGACTGCCTTCAGCTCATCTGCAATGTAGAGTCTGGTGTGTCTGTTGTCCCTTCTGTCTGTGATCTTGTAGAATACTGGTTGAGGGGTGGATATGATGTAGTTAATTATTCCCTGCCCACAAACATTCGACCACCAATCAGAGATGATTTGCAATCCAGTCTGCTTTCTCTACGATTTGCTTGACCTTGAACCCTGTTGAACTCTGCATCCAGCAAATGAGTAGAAGCATGTCTGGTTGGAGGGGTGTATGCTGGGTGAAGAACATTCAGAAATCTCTTCCAATACACATCGTCTGTGAGCATCAGAGGTGAACCAGTTCCATACGCAGCTCGAGGAAGACATTCATCAGCATTTCTCTGACTATGTTCCTCCATTGAGTAAAAAAACATCTGATTCCAGAAGGACCATGAATAGTTGCTTTTGTTGGGACTTTTGTCAGAGGTTCCTTGATGTGAGCACTGAGGGAACTTTATGCACTTGGCCAGATGATTCTGCATCTTTGTTGCATTCTTCACATATAGGATTTGGCACAGTATTTGCAAATGTACACCATTTTTCCTTCTACATTAGCTGCAGTAAAATGTCTCCACACATCAGATAGTGCCCGTGGCATTTTCCTGTAAAGATTAGATTAGAAAAACATTAGTAAAAAAAATCACAAATACAATTCCATGTTCAAATAAATAGTTAAGCAGTTAGAATAAACAACTCCTCTGTAAGATAAATGTTTTAAAAGGAAACATGTATGGAAACAGGTGAATTAACACTCCTCAGTTAGCAGGCTCAAGCAAGCTAAAACCCACATGGTAGCAAAAACTAACAAGCAGAAATTGTTAACAAGTTAGAAATGATTTAAACACACTTTGCAGTCGGCTACTATTTACTAGTTAAAAAATGTACTAGTTAACAAATTCCCCAAAATTCCCAGGCTTAACTTCCCATTGAAAATTTAGCGGAAGGTTTCCGACCCTTTGCAACCCTTTATACCTACTGGAGAGAGACCGTCAGACTGGAATAACCCTGCATGACTCATCTGAGGTGGATAGTCTGAAGGATGGGAAACAGGGACTCTCACTGCCCAGAATATGGACGCTGGACAGACGTTGAGGGGATCAATGAGGTCACTAGCTTTCTGTCCACTGTGGAGGTTTGGCCATGGATGTATTTCCTGCTTCTCCTCCCGGTCACTCTTAATCACAATAAAACTCCCAGCTGTAGAGTCTGTCTCCTAATAGTTTGTTTTAAAATAACTTCATTATAATAAAGAGCTTTTCATACATGAGACATTCCCCAATTAGTGAACCTGGGCTCTGGACCCAACCATACAATGCTGTCTCCTCCACATCCATTCCTCCCCACCCCAGTCACTGCCTGACGTGTCACGGTCTGGTTCCCTCTCGTTCACCTGGGCTATGACCTGATGGGCCCTGGTCAAAATTAGTGCACTATATAGGTGGTAGGGTTCTATTTGGGACACCGTCCCGGTCTGGTCTGGTCCAGGCTAGGCACCACCAGGCTTTAGGCAGGATGGACCTTTACTTTCCCCTTGAGGTTCATTATATCTGGGCTCTAGTAGGGGCCTTCCACTTCCAGGGACTTCCAGACTCATAGAGCTAGTGTTCGTGTGTGTGTTCGTGTGTGTGTGTGTGTGTGTGTGTGCGTGCGTGCGTGCGTGCGTGCGTGCGTGCGTGCGTGCCAGCGTGTGGGGACTTCCAGGCTTATAGAGCCAGGCTGTGGGAGAGGAAGGCTGGGTACAGGGAGCAGACTGGATGGGGACTGGTAGTGCTCAGCCTCTTTCTCTAACAAACACATGCAGGAAGGCAAGGACATAGCTAGTTAGTTATGCCACCTGCTCTATATTCAGGTCCAATGATAACCGAGCCCCGGCCACAGGAACACCAGGGGAATGAACCCCACAGCCAGGACAGGAAAGAGAGACTAACAACTATTTAACTATTAAACCCAGAAGGAGCCAGCCAAGCTAGCCTTGCCAAAATGACATTTTTTGGGCATTTACCTGGAAATACACTTTTAAATCACTTTTATATAGTTCTAAAAGTGATCCCTATAGGCCTGTTGTCCATACATACTCATAGTGAGCATTACCCAGGGTTCATTAAGGTCACGCCCCCTGCCAGACCTTCACACACTCATCCTGCTCTGTTTGTTTCTCTCTTCTTTTCCTCCTTCTCTCCATCCTCTCTCTGTCTGGTGTTCCTCCTCCTTCTCTCCATCCTCTCTCCATCCTCTCTCCATCCTCTCTCTCTGTTCCTCCTCCTGTCTCTCTCCATCCTCTCTCCATCCTCTCTCCATCCTCTCTCCATCCTCTCTGTCTCTGGTGTTCCTCCTCCTTCTCTCCATCCTCTCTCCATCCTCTCTCCATCCTCTCTCCATCATTTCTCCATCCTATGTCTCTGGTGTTCCTCCTCCATCTCTCCATCCTCTCTCCATCCTCTCTCTGTCTGGTGTTCCTCCTCCTTCTCTCCATCATCTCTCCATCCTCTCTCCATCCTCTCTCCATCCTCTCTCCATCCTCTCTCTGTCTGGTGTTCCTCCTCCTTCTCTCCATCCTCTCTCCATCCTCTCTCCATCCTCTCTCCATCCTCTCTCCATCCTCTCTCTGTCTGGTGTTCCTCCTCCTTCTCTCCATCCTTTCTCCATCCTATGTATCTGGTTTTCCTCCTCCATCTCTCCATCCTCTCTCCATCCTCTCTCCATCCTCTCTGTCTGGTGTTTCTCCATCCTCTCTCCATCCTCTCTCCATCCTCTCTCCATCCTCTCTGTCTGGTGTTTCTCCATCCTCTCTCGGTCTGGTGTTCCTCCTCCTTCTCTCCTCCTTCTCTCCATCCTCTCTCCATCCTCTCTCCATCCTCTCTCCATCCTCTCTCCATCCTCTCTCTGTCTGGTGTTCCTC
>NW_026278562.1:0-847 GCF_023373465.1 Oncorhynchus keta | reverse complement strand
AGAGAGAGACACATAGACAGACACAGAGAGAGACACAGAGAGAGACACAGAGAGAGACACAGAGAGAGACACAGAGAGAGACACAGAGACAGACAGAGAGAGACACAGAGAGAGACACATAGAGAGACACAGAGAGAGACACAGAGAGAGACACAGAGAGAGACACATAGAGAGACACAGAGAGAGACACAGAGAGAGACACAGAGAGAGACACAGAGAGAGACACAGAGAGAGACACAGAGAGAGACACAGAGAGAGACACAGAGAGAGACACATAGACAGACACAGAGAGAGACACAGAGAGAGACACATAGACAGACACAGAGAGAGACACAGAGAGAGACACATAGACAGACACAGAGAGAGACACAGAGACAGACACAGAGAGAGACACAGAGACAGACACAGAGAGAGACACAGAGAGAGACACACAGAGAGAGACACAGAGAGAGACACAGAGAGAGACACAGAGAGAGACACAGAGAGAGACACATAGACAGACACAGAGAGAGACACAGAGAGAGACACAGAGAGAGACACAGAGAGAGACACAGAGAGACAGACAGACAGAGAGAGACACAGAGAGAGACACATAGACAGACACAGAGAGAGACACAGAGAGAGACACATAGAGAGACACAGAGAGAGACACAGAGACAGACACAGAGAGAGACACAGAGAGAGACACAGAGAGAGACACAGAGAGAGACACATAGACAGACACAGAGAGAGACACAGAGAGAGACACAGAGAGAGACACAGAGAGAGACACAGAGAGAGACACAGAGAGAGACACAGAGAGAGACACAGAGAGAGACACAGAGAGAGACACAGAGAGAGACACAGA
>NW_026278561.1:25000-45720 GCF_023373465.1 Oncorhynchus keta | reverse complement strand
AAGAAACCTGCTGTATTCCTGACAGGCTTATCTTATCTACAGACTGGACAGAATAAAACTAATTCTGCAGCTCTGAAACAATACGAGGTTACTGTGCCCTGCACCCACCAGTGACAACAGTATTCACACTGGCATGGAGGCTGGTGGGAGGAGCTAGGAGGACTGGCTCATTGTAATAGCTGGAATGGAATTGATGGAAAGGAGTCTCACAAGTGTTTTCCATAAGTTTGATGTGGTAGATACCATTCCATTCACTCTGTATTACAATGAGTCTGCCCTCCTATAGCTCCTCCCACTAGCCTCCACTGTTAGACTGAGGCCACACCCTTCCAATGTGTAACACCATCAGAGAGAGAGAGAGAGAGAGAGAGAGAGACTTTTTGTCTTTCTTTACTTAAACAATCACTGCTATGCCTGTCAACACACCCATGCATGTCCAGCACACTCCCTGAAGTCTCCTGCGTAGCAGGCCCAAAAAGGTTCAATGGCTAGTGTATATATCTGCCCTGATAGAGGGCATTCTTGTCTAATGCCCACCTCACCCAGACTGGCCTACTTAGCCCCCTCTTACCTTGACCATACATGATGCCCAAACATACAACATCTTCACACATGCCATAAACCTTTATCCAAACCCAAACACAGACATTACATTAAACAGATACTCATGGTTCTGAACTCAAGTTCTGTCCAATTTTTCACCAGAATTTGTTATAAACTCCACTGGGAGATTCCGGTGCATCTCCGGACATCTGGGTTACGGCCTCTGCCAGTTCATTAGACGACAGGGAAATGTTCATTTCATCCCTCTATGCCAGAGAGAGCTTAGAGTTCTGCAAAAAAATCTAACGAGGTAAAAAAGATCCTCACTGAACTTCTGGAGAGAGTTTGCTGCACTGAAAGTGAAGGGGCTGAATAATTTTGCACGCCCAATTTTTCAGTTTTTGATTTGTTAAAAAGTTTGAAATATCCAATAAATGTCGTTCCACTTCATGATTGTGTCCCACTTGTTGTTGATTTTTCACAAAAAATACAGTTTTATATCTTTATGTTTGAAGCCTGAAATGTGGCAAAAGGTCGCAATGTTCAAGGGGGCCGAATACTTTCGCAAGGTACTGTATCTCAACCTCACTAATACAACTCTCGAGTTCCCCCAATACTCTCCTAGCCTCTGAGGGTGAGAGCCGTATACTGTTGAAAGAACAGCCGCATTTGGACTTTCCCCATATCCCACCATTGACTCAGAGACTCATACTCCTCTCTTCGCTGTCCCCACCTTTCCCAACAAGTCTGGAAACCTTAGTGGCATCTAGTAAGAGCTTTACATTAAACTTCCAACAGAAAGTGTCAGGATTTGGCCAGGGTTGTTCCGGTTATTGGTCACTAGATGCCCCCATTGTGCTTTTTGACCTTTTGTTTTCCCTTGATCCCCATTATTATTTGCACCTGTGCCTCGTTTCCCCCTGATTGTATTTAAACCCTTAGTTTTCCTCAGTTCTTTGCTCTGTGTTTGTATGTTAGCACCCAGCCCTAGTATTCTGTGAACTATTGTTGATCCCGATGGACTCTCTTGTGGAATTCTGTTTTTTGTTCTTGTTTATTTATTTTTGAGTATCTTTTGAGGCTTTTTATGCTATACCTACCACCTTGTGGATTTACCTTTTTTGTCTTGGAGGATTACCTTTGTTCTTGTGGAATTCCTTTTGAGGTTGTTTTCCTGAAGGACTTCACTTTTTACTTCATTAAATACACCGTCTCAAGTACTGCTGTGTCTGCCTCATCTTCTGGGTTCTGCCGACTATTCGTGGCTCAGTTGGTTAAGTGACTGTTTCTCACTCCGGAGACCCGGGTTCGTAACCGGGTCCTGACAGAAAGCCTGCCGAAGCCCTGGTGAAATAAACAGCAGAGCCATGGTTATGTAGTGACTTTTTTTTTAACTACCGGAGATATCCCAACAGCCTATTGCTCTTATTCCTGGACATGTACAATTTAGTCAGACTGTACTCACCCTAGCCACAAATACCTTCACCCATGTATTCTGTCTTGTGTTGGGATGTCTAGTTCTCCAAATCTCCGCTAGGTCAAACTGATTAATAACGTCCCTTAACACCCCCCCACTGAGCCTGAATGAGGCTCCTCCCCATTTCTGTCTTTCGTCAAATCCATTATACAGTTCCAGTCCCCGCCCACTACCAGGGTCACCTCAGGCGTTACCTGTGAGAGTTCCAGTCCCCGCCCACTACTAGCGTCTCCTCAGGCGTTACCTGTGAGAGTTCCAGTCCCCGCCCACTACCAGCGTCTCCTCAGGCGCTACCTGTGAGAGTTCCTGTCCCCGCCCACTACCAGCGTCTCCTCAGGCGCTACCTGTGAGAGTTCCAGTCCCCGCCCACTACCAGCGTCTCCTCAGGCGTTACCTGTGAGAGTTACAGTCCCCGCCCACTACCAGCGTCTCCTCAGGCGCTACCTGTGAGAGTTCCTGTCCCCGCCCACTACCAGCGTCTCCTCAGGCGCTACCTGTGAGAGTTCCTGTCTAAGACACCCAAACAGAATCCCCCTTTCTCTCCCTGTGTTAGATGTAAACACATGTGTAAGGACAAAACACATGTTGTTAATTTCTGCTTTTACTACAATCAGTCTACCCCCTACACACCTCGTTTGAGGAACAAATTGTTTACGCCAGACCAGGTGCAAAAAGACTGCCACCCCTGAACTAACATTTGTCCCATGGTTCAGCACACTTGTCCCTTTCCACCAGAGCCCCCAATCAACCTCATTCACCACATCACTGTGTCTCCTGCAAAAACAACACCTGCATTTTTTTGTTTTACATATTCCCCAAACAGACTCCTCTTTCCCGCATATCTGGCCAAAGAGTCTCCATAAAAGTGGGAGAAAATTAAGCAAATAAAGAGACAAATAACACATCTCAATAAGCCCCATTGCCAGAAAAAAAAACTACGTCTGAAGGTCGACCTTTACGTTGTTATGACCCACTTCCTCAACCTAAACCTAATCCCTGGTTGAGAGGACACCATGCCCCTCATTTTCATAGCGTGTTGTACTGATCTTACAAACTTTCCCGGATAGCAAAAAAAAACAAGACAGTTCACTCACCATGTACTTTGACCCATAGACTGGCTGTCAGCTCAGGCCCCATTGAGGAGGAGTCTGAGTCACCTCCATCACCCATCCTGACCACCTGCCCTTGCTCTCTGGTCAGGCCCCTCCCCCACTGCACCGGACAAAGGTTCCTCAGTGTCTTTAACCACACCAGCCTCTCCTCTCCCAGCTCCTTTAACCACACCAGCCTCTCCTCTCCCACCTCCTTTAACCACACCAGCCTCTCCTCTCCCACCTCCTTTAACCACACCAGCCTCTCCTCTCCCACCTCCTTTAACCACACCAGCCTCTCCTCTCCCAGCTCCTTTAACCACACCAGCCTCTCCTCTCCCAGCTCCTTTAACCACACCAGCCTCTCCTCTCCCAGCTCCTTTAACCACACCAGCCTCTCCTCTCCCACCTCCTTTAACCACACCAGCCTCTCCTCTCCCACCTCCTTTAACCACACCAGCCTCTCCTCTCCCACCTCCTTTAACCACACCAGCCTCTCCTCTCCCAGCTCCTTTAACCACACCAGCCTCTCCTCTCCCACCTCCTTTAACCACACCAGCCTCTCCTCCCCCACCTCCTTTAACCACACCAGCCTCTCCTCTCCCAGCTCCTTTAACCACACCAGCCTCTCCTCTCCCAGCTCCTTTAACCACACCAGCCTCTCCTCTCCCAGCTCCTTTAACCACACCAGCCTCTCCTCTCCCAGCTCCTTTAACCACACCAGCCTCTCCTCTCCCAGCTCCTTTAACCACACCAGCCTCTCCTCTCCCAGCTCCTTTAACCACACCAGCCTCTCCTCTCCCACCTCCTTTAACCACACCAGCCTCTCCTCTCCCAGCTCCTTTAACCACACCAGCCTCTCCTCTCCCACCTCCTTTAACCACACCAGCCTCTCCTCTCCCACCTCCTTTAACCACACCAGCCTCTCCTCTCCCACCTCCTTTAACCACACCAGCCTCTCCTCTCCCAGCTCCTTTAACCACACCAGCCTCTCCCTCTCCCACCTCCTTTAACCACACCAGCCTCTCCTCCCCAGCTCCTTTAACCACACCAGCCTCTCCTCTCCCAGCTCCTTTAACCACACCAGCCTCTCCTCTCCCACCTCCTTTAACCACACCAGCCTCTCCTCCCCAGCTCCTTTAACCACACCAGCCTCTCCTCTCCCAGCTCCTTTAACCACACCAGCCTCTGCTCTCCCACCTCCTTTAACCACACCAGCCTCTCCTCTCCCAGCTCCTTTAACCACACCAGCCTCTCCTCTCCCACCTCCTTTAACCACACCAGCCTCTCCTCTCCCACCTCCTTTAACCACACCAGCCTCTCCTCTCCCACCTCCTTTAACCACACCAGCCTCTCCTCTCCCAGCTCCTTTAACCACACCAGCCTCTCCTCTCCCACCTCCTTTAACCACACCAGCCTCTCCTCTCCCACCTCCTTTAACCACACCAGCCTCTCCTCTCCCACCTCCTTTAACCACACCAGCCTCTCCTCTCCCACCTCCTTTAACCACACCAGCCTCTCCTCTCCCACCTCCTTTAACCACACCAGCCTCTCCTCTCCCACCTCCTTTAACCACACCAGCCTCTCCTCTCCCAGCTCCTTTAACCACACCAGCCTCTCCTCTCCCACCTCCTTTAACCACACCAGCCTCTCCTCTCCCAGCTCCTTTAACCACACCAGCCTCTCCTCTCCCAGCTCCTTTAACCACACCAGCCTCTCCTCTCCCACCTCCTTTAACCACACCAGCCTCTCCTCTCCCAGCTCCTTTAACCACACCAGCCTCTCCTCTCCCAGCTCCTTTAACCACACCAGCCTCTCCTCTCCCACCTCCTTTAACCACACCAGCCTCTCCTCTCCCAGCTCCTTTAACCACACCAGCCTCTCCTCTCCCACCTCCTTTAACCACACCAGCCTCTCCTCTCCCAGCTCCTTTAACCACACCAGCCTCTCCTCTCCCACCTCCTTTAACCACACCAGCCTCTCCTCTCCCACCTCCTTTAACCACACCAGCCTCTCCTCTCCCAGCTCCTTTAACCACACCAGCCTCTCCTCTCCCAGCTCCTTTAACCACACCAGCCTCTCCTCTCCCACCTCCTTTAACCACACCAGCCTCTCCTCTCCCAGCTCCTTTAACCACACCAGCCTCTCCTCTCCCACCTCCTTTAACCACACCAGCCTCTCCTCTCCCACCTCCTTTAACCACACCAGCCTCTCCTCTCCCAGCTCCTTTAACCACACCAGCCTCTCCTCTCCCACCTCCTTTAACCACACCAGCCTCTCCTCTCCCACCTCCTTTAACCACACCAGCCTCTCCTCTCCCAGCTCCTTTAACCACACCAGCCTCTCCTCTCCCACCTCCTTTAACCACACCAGCCTCTCCTCTCCCACCTCCTTTAACCACACCAGCCTCTCCTCTCCCAGCTCCTTTAACCACACCAGCCTCTCCTCTCCCAGCTCCTTTAACCACACCAGCCTCTCCTCTCTCACCTCCTTTAACCACACCAGCCTCTCCTCTCCCACCTCCTTTAACCACACCAGCCTCTCCTCCCCCAGCTCCTTTAACCACACCAGCCTCTCCCCTCTCCCACCTCCTTTAACCACACCAGCCTCTCCTCTCCCAGCTCCTTTAACCACACCAGCCTCTCCTCTCCCACCTCCTTTAACCACACCAGCCTCTCCTCTCCCACCTCCTTTAACCACACCAGCCTCTCCTCCCCCAGCTCCTTTAACCACACCAGCCTCTCCTCCCCCACTTCCTTTAACCACACCAGCCTCTCCTCTCCCACCTCCTTTAACCACACCAGCCTCTCCTCTCCCAGCTCCTTTAACCACACCAGCCTCTCCTCCCCACCTCCTTTAACCACACCAGCCTCTCCTCTCCCACCTCCTTTAACCACACCAGCCTCTCCTCTCCCAGCTCCTTTAACCACACCAGCCTCTCCTCTCCCAGCTCCTTTAACCACACCAGCCTCTCCTCTCCCGCCTCCTTTAACCACACCAGCCTCTCCTCTCCCAGCTCCTTTAACCACACCAGCCTCTCCTCTCCCACCTCCTTTAACCACACCAGCCTCTCCTCTCCCAGCTCCTTTAACCACACCAGCCTCTCCTCCCCACCTCCTTTAACCACACCAGCCTCTCCTCTCCCACCTCCTTTAACCACACCAGCCTCTCCTCTCCCAGCTCCTTTAACCACACCAGCCTCTCCTCTCCCACCTCCTTTAACCACACCAGCCTCTCCTCTCCCAGCTCCTTTAACCACACCAGCCTCTCCTCCCCACCTCCTTTAACCACACAAGCCTCTCCTCCCCACCTCCTTTAACCACACCAGCCTCTCCTCTCCCACCTCCTTTAACCACACTAGCCTCTCCTCTCCCACCTCCTTTAACCACACCAGCCTCTCCTCTCCCAGCTCCTTTAACCACACCAGCCTCTCCTCTCCCAGCTCCTTTAACCACACCAGCCTCTCCTCCCCCACCTCCATTAACCACACCAGCCTCTCCTCTCCCACCTCCTTTAACCACACCAGCCTCTCCTCTCCCAGCTCCTTTAACAACACCAGCCTCTCCTCTCCACCTCCTTAACCACACCAGCCTCTCCTCTCCCAGCTCCTTTAACCACACCAGCCTCTCCTCTCCCAGCTCCTTTAACCACACCAGCCTCTCCTCTCCCAGCTCCTTTAACCACACCAGCCTCTCCTCTCCCACCTCCTTTAACCAGACCAGCCTCTCCTCTCCCAGCTCCTTTAACCACACCAGCCTCTCCTCTCCCAGCTCCTTTAACCACACCAGCCTCTCCTCTCCCAGCTCCTTTAACCACACCAGCCTCTCCTCTCCCACCTCCTTTAACCAGACCAGCCTCTCCTCTCCCACCTCCTTTAACCACACCAGCCTCTCCTCTCCACCTCCTTTAACCACACCAGCCTCTCCTCCCCACCTTCTTTAACCACACCAGCCTCTCCTCTCCCACCTCCTTTAACCACACCAGCCTCTCCTCTCCCACCTCCTTTAACCACACCAGCCTCTCCTCTCCCACCTCCTTTAACCACACCAGCCTCTCCTCTCCCACCTCCTTTAACCACACCAGCCTCTCCTCTCCCACCTCCTTTAACCACACCAGCCTCTCCTCTCCCACCTCCTTTAACCACACCAGCCTCTCCTCTCCCACCTCCTTTAACCACACCAGCCTCTCCTCTCCCACCTCCTTTAACCACACCAGCCACTCCTCTCCCAGCTCATTTCTTCTCCCCCTTTTTCTTCTTCTGCCTGAGTTTCTCAAGGGGGGGGGGGTTGTGATACTGGACTGGATTGAGGGGTGTGATGGCGGCCATGGAACACGCCTCGGGGTGTTAATATAATATATCAGACTCATATGGAAGTATACATATACTCTTCTGTCTCCCCAACATACACACACACAAGGGGGCGCAGACAAACACACACACACACACACACACACACACACACACACACACACACACACACACACACACACACACACACACACACACACACACACACACACACGCACACACACACACACAGGCGTGCACAGACACACACACACACACAGAGGGGCGCGCTCACACACACACAGGCGTGCACAGACACACACACACACAGAGGGGCGCGCGCAAACGCACAGGCGTGCACAGACACACACACAGGCGTGCACAGACACACACACAGAGGGGCGCGCGCACACACACACAGGCGTGCACACACACACACACACACACACAGAGGTGCGCGTGCACACACACACAGGCGTGCACTGACACACACGCAAACGCACAAACAGGCGCACACACATATACACACAAAACCATACACACACACACAAGCAAACGCATCCCTTCCGACTCTTGGTCCCTGAGCCTCCCCTAGGGGACATGTTGAACCACAGGAAAAATTGAGGGAGCCTTAAAAGAGAGTAGAGGAAGACGAGAGGGATCGAGAAATAGACACCTCTTCTCTGATTTAGACTCTGTCTCCTGATTTAGACTCTTGATTTAGACTCTGTCTCTCTGATTTAGACTCTGTCTCCCTGATTTAGACTCTGTCTCCTGATTTAGACTCTTGATTTAGACTCTGTCTCCCTGATTTAGACTCTTGATTTAGACTCTGTCTCTCTGATTTAGACTCTTGATTTAGACTCTGTCTCCCTGATTTAGACTCTGTCTCTCTGATTTAGACTCTGTCTCTCTGATTTAGACTCTGTCTCTCTGATTTAGACTCTGTCTCTCTGATTTAGACTCTGTCTCCTGATTTAGACTCTGTCTCCTGATTTAGACTCTGTCTCTCTGATTTAGACTCTGTCTCACTGATTTAGACTCTGTCTCTCTGATTTAGACTCTGTCTCTCTGATTTAGACTCTGTCTCCCTGATTTAGACTCTGTCTCTCTGAATTAGACTCTGTCTCTCTGATGTAGACTCTGTCTCCCTGATTTAGACTCTGTCTCCTGATTTAGACTTGATTTAGACTCTGTCTCTCTGATTTAGACTCTGTCTCCCTGATTTAGACTCTGTCTCCCTGATTTAGACTCTTGATTTAGACTCTGTCTCTCTGATTTAGACTCTTGATTTAGACTCTGTCTCTCTGATTTAGACTCTGTCTCTCTGATTTAGACTCTGTCTCTCTGATTTAGACTCTGTCTCTCTGATTTAGACTCTGTCTCCCTGATTTAGACTCTGTCTCTCTGATTTAGACTCTGTCTCTCTGATTTAGACTCTGTCTCTCTGATTTAGACTCTGTCTCTCTGATTTAGACTCTGTCTCTCTGATTTAGACTCTGTCTCCCTGATTTAGACTCTGTCTCTCTGATTTAGACTCTGTCTCTCTGATTTAGACTCTGTCTCTCTGATTTAGACTCTGTCTCCCTGATTTAGACTATGTCTCTCTGATTTAGACTCTGTCTCTCTGAATTTGACTCTGTCTCCCTGATTTTTTACTCCATCTCCCTAATTTAGAGGAACACTCTCTCCCCCTAATTTAGGGGAAGACTCTCTCTCCCTGAATTAGGGGACGAAATTGTCTCCCTGAATTAGGGGACGAATTTGTCTCCCTAATTTAGGAGAAGATTCTCTCTCCTTGAATTAGGGGACGACTCTGTCTCCCTAGTTTAGGGAAAACTCTGACTCCCTAACTTAGGGAAGACTCTCCATCACTCCCAAAGCATCAAGCAAAAGTGAGAGAAAAACATATCTGACAGAACAGATGAGTAGGCTCTGGGCAAAAGAGATGCAAACCGGGGTTGGCTAAAGCTAACATTAGCTCCCAGCTCCAGTTCCCTCCAATAATACTTCTATCTTGTAGACATGCTTGGAGAATCATCTTCATCTTCTGTTAGATCACTAATTAGTCCATTTAATCCCCTAGATGTTCAACATTAGCTTACAGTTGGTGGAGTTCACATGGAATGAATGTGAACATTAACAAAAGGCTATCTTTCTGGGATATAAGCTTGTCTAATATTTTACTAACGTGTTAGTACAGCTGGCTTTTGGGAGAGTGAAACAATTAGCATCTCCTCACAACATGTTGAAATTTATCTTTAGGAAATGGATTTCTAGAGACTGTCATTTTACTCTGAATAATATCTGATTGTTAGGCGAAGCGTGACAGTAATGACATGCTTTTGTGAGAATAGTAGACAGAGGAACAATATAAATAGGACCTCCACATGGACCTCCACAGGACCTCCACAGGACCTCCACAGGACCTCCACATGACCTCCACATGACCTCCACAGGACCTCCGCAGGACCTCCACATGACCTCCACATGGACCTCCACAGGACCTCCACATGACCTCCACAGGACCTCCACAGGATCTCCACAGGACCTCCACAGGACCTCCACATGGACCTCCACAGGACCTCCACAGGACCTCCACAGGACCTCCACAGGACCTCCACATGACCTCCACATGGACCTCCACAGGTCCTCCACAGGACCTCCACATGACCTCCACAGGACCTCCACATGGACCTCCACATGGACCTCCACATGGACCTCCACAGGACCTCCACATGACCTCCACATGACCTCCACATGGACCTCCACATGGACATCCACAGGACCTCCACAGGACCTCCACATGGACCTCCACATGGACCTCCACATGGACCTCCAAATGGACCTCCACAGGACCTCCACATGGACCTCCACATGGACCTCCACATGGACCTCCACAGGACCTCCACAGGACCTCCACATGGACCTCCACATGGTTCTCCACAGGACCTCCACAGGACCTCCACAGGACCTCCACATGGACCTCCACATGGACCTCCAAATGGACCTCCACAGGACCTCCACATGGACCTCCACATGGACCTCCACATGGACCTCCACATGGACCTCCACATGGACCTCCACAGGACCTCCACCTCCGGCTTGTTCACCAGCAGGATTGTCTGAGACCAGCCACCCGGACAGCTGATGAAACTGTGGGTTTGGACAACCAAAGGATTTCTGCTCAAACTGTCAGAAACAGTCAATATCAATCAATTAATAAAATGTATTTATAAAGCCCTTCTTGCATCAGCTGATGTCACAAAGTGCTGTACAAGAACCTACACTAAAACAACAAACAGCAAGCAATGAAGGTGTAGAAGCACGGTGGCTAGGAAAAACTCCCTAGAAAGGCCAAAACCTAGGAGGAAACCTAGAGAGGAACCAGGCTGTGAGGGGTGGCAAGTCCTCTTCTGGCTGTGCCGGGTGGAGATTATAACAGAACATGGCCAAGATGTTCAAATGTTCTTAAATGACCAGCAGGGTCAAATAATAATAACTACAGTAGTTGTCGAGGGTGCAACAAGTCAGCACCTCACGAGTAAATGTCAGTTGGCTTTTCATAGCTGATCATTCAGAGTATCTCTACCGCTCCTGATGTCTCCAGAGAGTTGAAAAAAGGAAGGTCTGTGACAGGTAGCACATCCGGTGAACAGGTCAGGGTTCCATAGCCGCAGGCAGAACAGTTGAAACAGGAGCAGAAGCACGGCCAGGTGGACTGGGGACAGCAAGGAGTCATCATGCCAGGTAGTCCTGAGGCATGGTCCTAGGGCTCAGGCCCTCCGAGAGAGAGAGAAAGAAAGAAAGAGAGAATTAGAGAGAGCATACTTAAGTTCACACAGGACACCGGATAAGACAGGAGAAATACTCCAGATATAACAGACTGACCCCTTGCCCCCCGACACAAACTACTGCAGCATAAATACGTAAAAACGGACAGGGCCAAACAGGAAGGATATAACCCCATCCACTTTGCCAAAGCACAGCCCCCACACCACTAGAGGGATATCTTCCAACCATCAACTTACTGCCCTGAGACAAGGCTGAGTAAAGCCCACGAATATCTCCCCCACGGCACGACCCGAGGGGGGCGCCAACCCGGACAGGAAGATCACGCCAGTGACTCAACCCACTCAGTGACGCACCCCTCCTAGGGACGGCATGGAAGAGCACTAGTAGGCCAGTGACTCAGACCCCTTAAAAGGGTTAGAGGCAGAGAATCCCAGTGGAGAGATTGGATCAGGCCAGGCAGAGACAGCAAGGGCGGTTCGTCGCTCCAGTGCCTTTCCGTTTACCTTCACACCCCTGGGCCAGACTACACTCAATCATACGACCTACTGAAGAGATGAGTCTTCAATAAGGACTTAAAGGTTGAGACTGAGTCTGCGTCTCTCACATGGGTAGGCAGACCATTCCATAAAAATGGAGCTCTATAGGAGAAATCCCTGCCTCCAGCTGTTTGCTTAAAAGTTCTAGGGACAATTAGGAGGCCTGCGTCTGGTGACTATAGCGTAGGTTGGTATGTACGGCAAGACCAAATCGGAAAGATAGGTAGGAGCAAGCCCATTTAATGCTTTGTAGGTAGGCAGTAAAACCTTGAAATCAGCCCTTGCCTTAACATTGCTCTCTCTCTCTCTCTCTCTCTCTCTCTCTCTCTCTCTCTCTCTCTCTCTCTCTCTCTCTCTGTATTTCTTGTTTTCACAGTGGTGGATTACAGTAAAAGCTTCTCTTAAAGACACAATTATAACATTGTCCAGCCAGGGACTGAAGTGTCATGAGCCAGTGTGTGGTTCTTCAGTCAGAGAAAATATTGAAAATAGTGATTTTGATGTTTGGAATGTTTATTTTCTTTTGAAACATGTAATAAATTGGATGCTAATAATGTTTGACTGGGGATATGCAAATGTTAGATTGAAAGATGAAGAGGTTAGTTGATTTCTTATGAGTTTTTATTTTATTTTAAAGTGGCTGGTTTAAAGTGAAGCTCGATGGATTGTGATTCATGAAGGAGTGTGTGTTGGTGTTGAGGTGTGTTGGTGTTGAGGTGTGTTGGTGTTGATGTGTGTTGGTGTTGAGGTGTGTTGGTGTTGAGGTGTGTTGGTGTTGAGGTGTGTTGGTGTTGAGGTGTGTTTGTGTTGAGGTGTGTTTGTGTTGAGGTGTGTTTGTGTTGAGGTGTGTTTGTGTTGATGTGTGTTTGTGTTGAGGTGTGTTTGTGTTGAGGTGTGTTTGTGTTGTGTGTTTGTGTTTGTGTTGTGTTGAGGTGTGTTTGTGTTGTGTTGAGGTGTGTTTGTGTTGTGTTGAGGTGTGTTTGTGTTGTGTTGAGGTGTGTTTGTGTTGAGGTGTGTTTGTGTTGATGTGTGTTTGTGTTGAGGTGTGTTTGTGTTGATGTGTGTTTGTGTTGTGTGTTTGTGTTTGTGTTGTGTTGAGGTGTGTTTGTGTTGTGTTGAGGTGTGTTTGTGTTGTGTTGAGGTGTGTTTGTGTTGTGTTGAGGTGTGTTTGTGTTGTGTTGAGGTGTGTTTGTGTTGATGTGTGTTTGTGTTGTGTGTTTGTGTTTGTGTTGAGGTGTGTTTGTGTTGTGTTGAGGTGTGTTTGTGTTGTGTTGAGGTGTGTTTGTGTTGATGTGTGTTTGTGTTGAATTGTGTTGGTGTTGATGTGTATTGTGTTTGTGTTGAGGTGTGTTGGTGTTGATGTGTGTTTGTGTTGATGTGTATTGTGTTTGTGTTGAGTTGTGTTGGTGTTGATGTGTGTTTGTGTTGATGTGTATTGTGTTTGTGTTGAATTGTGTTGGTGTTGAGGTGTGTTGGTGTTGATGTGTGTTTGTGTAGATGTGTTTGTGTTGAGGTGTGTTTGTGTTGATGTGTGTTTGTGTAGATGTGTTTGTGTTGATGTGTGTTTGTGTTGATGTGTGTTTGTGTTGATGTGTGTTTGTGTTGTGTTGAGGTGTGTTTGTGTTGAGGTGTGTTGTGTGTTGAGGTGTGTTGGTGTTGAGGTGTGTTGTGTTTGTGTTGAATTGTGTTGGTGTTGAGGTGTGTTGGTGTTGAGGTGTGTTGGTGTTGAGGTGTGTTGTGTGTTGAGGTGTGTTGGTGTTGATGTGTGTTGGTGTTGAGGTGTGTTGGTGTTGATGTGTGTTGGTGTTGAGGTGTGTTGTGTGTTGAGGTGTGTTGTGTTGATGTGTGTTTGTGTTGATGTGTGTTTGTGTTGATGTGTGTTGGTGTTGAGGTGTGTTGTGTGTTGAGGTGTGTTGGTGTTGATGTGTGTTGGTGTTGAGGTGTGTTGTGTTGATGTGTGTTTGTGTTGATGTGTGTTTGTGTTGGTGTTGATGTGTGTTTGTGTTGAGGTGTGTTGTGTTGAGGTGTGTTTGTGTTGAGGTGTGTTTGTGTTGAGGTGTGTTTGTGTTGAGGTGTGTTGGTGTTGATGTGTGTTTGTGTTGATGTGTGTTTGTGTTGGTGTTGATGTGTGTTTGTGTTGATGTGTGTTTGTGTTGGTGTTGAGGTGTGTTTGTGTTGATGTGTGTTTGTGTTGTGTTGAGGTGTGTTTGTGTTGATGTGTGTTTGTGTTGTGTTGATGTGTGTTTGTGTTGAGGTGTGTTGGTGTTGTGTTGATGTGTGTTTCTGTTGAGGTGTGTTGGTGTTGAGGTGTGTTGGTGTTGAGGTGTGTTGGTGTTGATGTGTGTTTGTGTTGAGGTGTGTTGGTGTTGATGTGTGTTTGTGTTAAGGTGTGTTGGTGTTGTGGTGTGTTTGTGTTTGTGTTGAGGTGTGTTGGTGTTGAGGTGTGTTTGTGTTTGTGTTGAGGTGTGTTGGTGTTGAGGTGTGTTTGTGTTTGTGTTGAGGTGTGTTGGTGTTGAGGTGTGTTGGTGTTGATGTGTGTGTTTGTGTTGTGGTGTGTTGGTGTTGATGTGTGTTTGTGTTGAGGTGTGTTTGTGTTTGTGTTGGTGTGTGTTGGTGTTGAGGTGTGTTGGTGTTGATGTGTGTTTGTGTTGAGGTGTGTTGGTGTTGAGGTGTGTTGGTGTTGATGTGTGTTTGTGTTGAGGTGTGTTTGTGTTTGTGTTGGTGTGTGTTGGTGTTGAGGTGTGTTGGTGTTGATGTGTGTTTGTGTTGTGGTGTGTTGGTGTTGAGGTGTGTTGGTGTTGAGGTGTGTTTGTGTTGATGTGTATTGTGTTTGTGTTGAATTGTGTTGGTGTTGAGGTGTGTTGGTGTTGATGTGTGTTTGTGTAGATGTGTTTGTGTTGAGGTGTGTTTGTGTTGATGTGTGTTTGTGTAGATGTGTTTGTGTTGATGTGTGTTTGTGTTGATGTGTGTTTGTGTTGATGTGTGTTTGTGTTGTGTTGAGGTGTGTTTGTGTTGAGGTGTGTTGTGTGTTGAGGTGTGTTGGTGTTGAGGTGTGTTGTGTTTGTGTTGAATTGTGTTGGTGTTGAGGTGTGTTGGTGTTGAGGTGTGTTGGTGTTGAGGTGTGTTGTGTGTTGAGGTGTGTTGGTGTTGATGTGTGTTGGTGTTGAGGTGTGTTGTGTGTTGAGGTGTGTTGGTGTTGATGTGTGTTGGTGTTAAGGTGTGTTGTGTTGATGTGTGTTTGTGTTGATGTGTGTTTGTGTTGGTGTTGATGTGTGTTTGTGTTGAGGTGTGTTGGTGTTGAGGTGTGTTGGTGTTGATGTGTGTTGGTGTTGAGGTGTGTTGTGTTGATGTGTGTTTGTGTTGATGTGTGTTTGTGTTGGTGTTGATGTGTGTTTGTGTTGAGGTGTGTTGGTGTTGAGGTGTGTTTGTGTTGAGGTGTGTTTGTGTTGAGGTGTGTTTGTGTTGAGGTGTGTTGGTGTTGATGTGTGTTTGTGTTGATGTGTGTTTGTGTTGGTGTTGATGTGTGTTTGTGTTGATGTGTGTTTGTGTTGGTGTTGAGGTGTGTTTGTGTTGATGTGTGTTTGTGTTGTGTTGAGGTGTGTTTGTGTTGATGTGTGTTTGTGTTGTGTTGATGTGTGTTTGTGTTGAGTGTGTTGGTGTTGTGTTGATGTGTGTTTGTGTTGAGGTGTGTTGGTGTTGAGGTGTGTTGGTGTTGAGGTGTGTTGGTGTTGATGTGTGTTTGTGTTGAGGTGTGTTGGTGTTGATGTGTGTTTGTGTTGAGGTGTGTTGGTGTTGTGGTGTGTTTGTGTTTGTGTTGAGGTGTGTTGGTGTTGAGGTGTGTTTGTGTTTGTGTTGAGGTGTGTTGGTGTTGAGGTGTGTTTGTGTTTGTGTTGAGGTGTGTTGGTGTTGAGGTGTGTTGGTGTTGATGTGTGTTTGTGTTGTGGTGTGTTGGTGTTGATGTGTGTTTGTGTTGAGGTGTGTTTGTGTTTGTGTTGGTGTGTGTTGGTGTTGAGGTGTGTTGGTGTTGATGTGTGTTTGTGTTGAGGTGTGTTGGTGTTGAGGTGTGTTGGTGTTGATGTGTGTTTGTGTTGAGGTGTGTTTGTGTTTGTGTTGGTGTGTTGGTGTTGATGTGTGTTTGTGTTGTGGTGTGTTGGTGTTGAGGTGTGTTGGTGTTGAGGTGTGTTTGTGTTGTGGTGTGTTGGTGTTGAGGTGTGTTGGTGTTGATGTGTGTTTGTGTTGTGGTGTGTTGGTGTTGAGGTGTGTTTGTGTTTGTGTTGGTGTGTGTTGGTGTTGAGGTGTGTTGGTGTTGATGTGTGTTTGTGTTGTGGTGTGTTGGTGTTGAGGTGTGTTGGTGTTGAGGTGTGTTTGTGTTGAGGTGTGTTGGTGTTGATGTGTGTTTGTGTTGAGGTGTGTTGGTGTTGAGGTGTGTTGGTGTTGAGGTGTGTTTGTGTTGTGTTGATGTGTGTTTGTGTTGTGTGTTTGTGTTGATATGTGTTTGTGTTTGTGTTGATGTGTGTTTGTGTTTGTGTTGATGTGTGTTTGTGTTGATGTGTGTTTGTGTTGAGGTGTGTTGGTGTTGAGGTGTGTTGGTGTTGATGTGTGTTTGTGTTGATGTGTGTTGGTGTTGATGTGTGTTTGTGTTGTGTTGTTGTGTGTTTGTGTTGAGGTGTGTTTGTGTTGATGTGTGTTGGTGTTGATGTGTGTTTGTGTTGATGTGTGTTTGTGTTGAGGTGTGTTGGTGTTGATGTCTGTTTGTGTTGATGTGTGTTTGTTGTTGAGGTGTGTTGGTGTTGAGGTGTGTTTGTGTTGATGTGTGTTTGTGTTGATGTGTGTTTGTGTTTGTGTTGATGTGTGTTTGTGTTGAATTGATGTGTGTTTGTGTTGAATTGTGTTGGTGTTGATGTGTGTTTGTGTTTGTGTTGATGTGTGTTTGTGTTGAGGTGTGTTTGTGTTGTGTTGAGGTGTGTTGGTGTTGATGTGTGTTTGTGTTTGTGTTGATGTGTGTTTGTGTTGTGTTGATGTGTGTTTGTGTTGATGTGTGTTTGTGTTGAGGTGTGTTGGTGTTGAGGTGTGTTGGTGTTGAGGTGTGTTGGTGTTGTGTGTTTGTGTTTGTGTTGATGTGTGTTTGTGTTGTGTTGATGTGTGTTTGTGTTGATGTGTGTTTGTGTTGAGGTGTGTTGGTGTTGTGTTGATGTGTGTTTGTGTTGAGGTGTGTTTGTGTTGAGGTGTGTTGGTGTTGTGTTGATGTGTGTTGGTGTTGAGGTGTGTTGGTGTTGTGTGTTTGTGTTGATGTGTGTTTGTGTTGATGTGTGTTTGTGTTGTGTTGATGTGTGTTTGTGTTGATGTGTGTTTGTGTTGAGGTGTGTTGGTGTTGTGTTGATGTGTGTTGGTGTTGAGGTGTGTTGGTGTTGTGTGTTGGTGTTGATGTGTGTTTGTGTTGATGTGTGTTTGTGTTGTGTTGATGTGTGTTTGTGTTGAGGTGTGTTTGTGTTGAGGTGTGTTGGTGTTGAGGTGTGTTGGTGTTGATGTGTGTTTGTGTTGATGTGTGTTTGTGTTGATGTGTGTTTGTGTTGAGGTGTGTTGGTGTTGAGGTGTGTCTGTGTTGATGTGTGTTTGTGTTGTGTTGATGTGTGTTTGTGTTGTGTGTTTGTGTTGATATGTGTTTGTGTTTGTGTTGATGTGTGTTTGTGTTTGTGTGTTTGTGTTGATGTGTGTTTGTGTTTGTGTTGATGTGTGTTTGTGTTTTGTATTTGTGTTGATGTGTGTTTGTGTTGTGTGTTTGTGTTGTGTGTTTGTGTTGATGTGTGTTTGTGTTTGTTTGTGTTGTGTGTTTGCATTTGTGTGTTTGTGTAGATGTGTTTGTGTTGTGTGTTTGTGTTGATGTGTGTTTGTGTTGTGTGTTTGTGTTGTGTGTTTGTGTTGATGTGTGTTTGTGTTGTGTGTTTTGCGTTTGTGTGTTTGTGTTGATGTGTGTTTGTGTTTGTGTTGATGTGTGTTTGTGTTTGTGTTGTGTGTTTGTGTTGATGTGTGTTTGTGTGTGTTCTGCATCCCATGAGCCTGTGCTATCTCACTAAGCTAACGTTGAGATATCAGCTCCAGGTAGACATCAGGTCACAGCCAAGGTTATTCATCACCTGTTGTCTCTCTAGGTGTGTATGAGTGGCAAGGTGTGTGAGGTGAACCACTATGTCTGTGTTCAGAAGTACAACCCTGCTCATGCATCCCCATGTCTCCTCTCCTCTCCTCTAGTCCAGTCCAGTCCAATTCAGTGAGAGGTAGTAATGAAGATCAATGGGAGGGAGAGGGTGGAGGCAGGCAAGCATCCAGGTATTGTCTTTCTGTGTTTGGCTAAAGCCTTATCGATCCACTGCTACCCTACTCTGCTTTACACTCTGTTTCGCTCTGCCAACATCTGATAATCTCTCTCTCTCTCTCTCTCTCTCTCTCTCTCTCTCTCTCTCTCTCTCTCTCTCTTTCTCTCTCTCTCTCTCTCTCTCTCTCTCTCTCTCTCTCTCTCTCTGTCTCTCTCTCTCTCTCTCTCTCTCTCTCTCTCTCTCTCTCTCTCTCTCTCTCTCTCTCTCTCTCTCTCTCTCTCTCTCTTTCTCTCTCTCTCTCTCTCTCTCTCTCTCTCTCTCTCTTTCTTTCTTTCTTTCTTTCTTTCTTTCTTTCTTCCTTTCTTCCATCTGTTCCACAGATTATATCCACCTACCCAGGAAGGGATCTAAGCCCCCATAACTGGCTCACAGTCTTTTTTTTTTTTTTTTATAGAACAAAACTATCATAAACTTCAGAAAATCATAAAGGAAAATGTAGCACTCGGTTATCATCACTGTCAACTAATGCTGTGGGTCTGGTCATTTTCTGCTCCTATCCGTTCCTTTGTGCAGAGAACTGTGAGGTCTATGGTTCCATGTGGGTTTTGTAAAGTCCTCGTTGTTGTCTGACCACTCGAGGCAGACATATTCTGTGCAGACTGCCTCTCCTCTTCTCGGTGACCTTAGCTCCTGCACCTCTTGACCTTTACCGTTGCTTCATTCTGTGACAATGAACAGGAGATTTTACCTTGTGTGGTTATTGGAGAGAGTTCTATTTCTGATAGTCGATAATAGGTAGGAGATTCTAGTATCATAGTAGAGAGTTGTATCAGTATAGCTATTGGTCGGTAGGAGATTCTAGTGTCATAGTAGAGAGAGTTGTATCAGTATAGCTATTGGTCGGAAGGACATTCTAGTGTCATAGTAGAGAGAGTTGTATCAGTATAGCTATTGGTCGGTAGGAGATTCTAGTGTCATAGTAGAGAGAGTTGTATCAGTATAGCTATTGGTCGGTAGGAGATTCTAGTGTCATAGTAGAGAGAGTTGTATCATCAGGCCACAGTACAGTCACTTTCACTGTGGATAGGGACAAGGGTCCATATAAAGAATGTCAACAAGTAAACACCTCTGTTAGAATGGTAAAGAATTGGAATGCAGCCGAGGTTTCAATAGATTTGCCAGTGAGAGATTGTTAGCCCAGTAGCTCTGTGGCTGGACGGACAGTTAACTGTGTGTGTGTGTGTACGTGTGTGTGTGTGTGTGTGTGTGTGTGTACTTGGCTACTGGGCTGTGGTGTTAGCAGTGTAGCAGTGTAGATGTATTAGAAGGGACATGTTTGGTTTGAGGCCAGGGCCGGAAGGGGGGCCTAAAGGGAGGGGGTGGGGGCTATTAGGGGGCCTGAAGGGGAGGGTCTGTGAGGGTCCTTGAATTTAACTATTTGCACATCATTACAAAACTGTAGACATAATGACATTTGAAATGTCTTTATTATTTTGGAACTTTTGTGAGTGTAATGTTTTCTTTTAATTTTGTATTGTTTATTCAACTTTTGTTCATTATCTATGTCACTTGCTTTGGCGATGCTAACATATGTTTCCCATGGCAACAAAGCCCCTTAATTTGAATGGAATTTATTTGAACGCTTGTGAGAGAATCGGTTGCTTATGAAACAATATAGTGAGGTATAATTTGACCTTGAAATTATTTATGGTGATATTTAGTAGTATATAGTGGTGTATAGTGATATATAGGGGTATACATTTCCTAGTTACATAAAGGTCAGATTTATTTTATATATATATATACAAATGATTTATAAACTGGGTGGTTTGAGCCCTGAATGCTGATTGGCTGACATCCGTGGTATATCAAACCGTATACCACGGGTATGGGATGTATCCAGGCACTTCATGATGCGTGTTTTGCGTTGTGCAGAAGAACAGCCCTTAGCCGTGGTATATTGGCCATATACCACACCTCTTCAGGCCTTACTGCTTAACTATTGTGATATATGGTGATATATAGCAATATATATTGGTATTTAGGGGTAAATGGTGATATATAGTGATATGTAGTGATATATAGTGGCATAAAGTGGTACACGGTGACATATCGTGATATAAAGTGGTAAATTGTGACATATGGTGATATATAGTTCTGTATAGTGATATATGGGAGGGGTAAATGGTGATATATGGTGACATATCGTGACATATCATGATATATAGTTCTGTATAGTGATATATGGTGATATATATTGGTATATGGTGATATATGGTGAAATATATAGTGATATATCAACCGTAAGGATCTCCAGAGGGTGGTGAGGTCTGCACAAACCATCACCGGGGACCAAACTACCTGCCCTCCAGGACACCTAGAGCTCTGGGAGTGTGGTGTCAGGAAAATAACCTCACACTCAACGTCAACAAAACAAAGGAGATGATTGTGGACTTCAGGAAACAGCAGAGGGAACACCCCCCTATCCACATCGATGGAACAGTAGTGGAGAGGGTAGCAAGTTTTAAGTTCCTCGGCATACACATCACAGACAAACTGAATTGGTCCACTCACACTGACAGCGTCGTGAAGAAGGCGCAGCAGCGCCTCTTCAACCTCAGGAGGCTGAAGAAATTTGGCTTGTCACCAAAAGCACTCACAAACTTCTACAGATGC
>NW_026278561.1:0-20000 GCF_023373465.1 Oncorhynchus keta | reverse complement strand
TCTTCTTCTTTGGTTGGAGGAGTTGTCCCTCTACTGCTTGATGAAATCTTCCTTCCTGCTTCCTCTCTGTCATTTCTTCATTGTGCTGAAGTTCAGAAGTCTTCCAGGTGACTGGTCCAAATTGATGAAATCTTCCTTCCTGGTTCCTCTCTGTCATTTCTTCATTGTGCTGAAGTTCAGAAGTCTTCCAGGTGACTGGTCCAAATTCGAAACAACTCAAACTTCCTAGTTTATGTCACGCCCTGACCATAGTTTGCTCTGTATGTTTCTATGTTTTGTTTGGTCAGGGTGTGATCTGAGTGGGCATTCTATGTTGAATGTCTAGTTTGTCTGTTTCTGTGTTTTGGCCTGATATGGTTCTCATTCAGCGTAGCCTAGTGGTTAGAGCGTTGGACTAGTAACCGAAAGTTTGCGAGTTCCAACCCCGAGCTGACAAGGTACAAATCTGTCGTTCTGCCCCTGAACAGGCAGTTAACCCACTGTTCCCAGGCTGTCATTGAAAATAAGAATATGTTCTTAACTGACTTGCCTGGTTAAATAAAGGTAAAAAAAATAAAAATTCAGAGGCAGGTGTTAGTCATTGTCTCTGATTGGGAACCATATTTAGGTAGCCTGTTTTATCATTGTGGGTTGTGGGTGATTGTCTATGTGTAGTGCCTGTGTCAGCACTCGCTGTCACAGCGTCAAGGTCGTTTTGTTTAAGTGTACTTTGTGTTTTTCGTCATTCAATAAAATAATGGATTAATGTCTGGGGCGGAAGGCCACTTTGAAAGTTCCATCTCGTCTGGGGCGGAAGGCCACTTTGAAAGTTCCATCTTGTCTGGGGCGGAAGGCCACTTTGAAAGTTCCATCTTGTCTGGGGCGGAAGGCCACTTTGAAAGTTCCATCTTGTCTGGGGCGGAAGGCCACTTTGAAAGTTCCATCTTGTCTGGGGCGGAAGGCCACTTTGAAAGTTCCATCTAGTCTGGGGCGGAAGGCCACTTTGAAAGTTCCATCTTGTCTGGGGCGGGAGGCCACTTTGAAAGTTCCATCTTGTCTGGGGCGGAAGGCCACTTTGAAAGTTCCATCTTGTCTGGGGCGGAAGGCCACTTTGAAAGTTCCATCTTGTCTGGGGCGGAAGGCCACTTTGAAAGTTCCATCTCGTCTGGGGGAAGGCCACTTTGAAAGTTCCATTAAGTCTGGGGGAAGGCCACTTTGAAAGTCCCATCTAGTCTGGGGGAAGGCCACTTTGAAAGTTCCATTAAGTCTGGGGCGGGAGGCCACTTTGAAAGTTCCATCTAGTCTGGGGGAGGCCACTTTGAAAGTTCCATCTTGGATTCATAATGACGTCTGAGTTTGAATTCTTTGCAAAACAGAAACATTTTCATTGCAAATAAGACACACTGGGCTTTGGCATTTTGGGAAAAGATGGTTAGATGAGCGCATATCTCTGTGTACATTCTTCTTCCCTGAAACTTCGATTTTCATTATCCATCCATTCTTTTCATGTTTTTTTTTTGAGAGCTGACGGAATGTTGACGTGGACTACAATAGGTTACTTGTTTTATAGACCTGTTTTTCCCCACCAATCAACGAACAGAGAAATAGACCACAATAATAATTGAATAGAGACGTTATGACCGTAATCAGATAGAAATGATTATGTTATTGTCAATTAATGTTTTGTGTGCTAATCAGATGTGTTTAAAATGTTGTTGAATTTGTAGTGTAAGCCAATTAATTGTGATAATAGTATATTCTATTTATGTTCTGGCCCGCCAACTATTAATGTGCAGAGAAATGTAGTTGACGAACCCTGATTTAAACAGTGCATTGCTATAAAAACTGTGTGAGAAAGAGACAGACAGTAAGACAGTCAGAGATGGGGGTGAGAGAGAGACTCAACAAATATTTCACAGGGCAAATGGAAAAATCCCCTCTGCAAATTGCCAAACAAAACCCATTTCCTGGAGTGTGTACTCACGAGAGTGCATGTGCCTGTGAATACATGGGTGCATGTTTGTCCTTAAGTGGAGAGAGAGTAGAGAGAGAGAGCGAGAACACTCATTTTCTGCCACTCAACCCTTTCAGAGTCATTTTCTCCAACCCCATGTCCAGAACCACTTTTACGACCAGCTGTTTCGAGATGCTTTCCAGGGTCGTGATAGTGGCGATAATGAGTTTGACTGTAATCAGCACCTCTCTAGTCTGCCTGTTTCAAGCCTCTCCTCTGAACCACTTTTCTACAGTATGTCCAAACTTCAGTACTTTTTGCTCATTCGTTGCTATAGGTGTCTGGCTCCATTGTTCGATCCTCGTTTAATTAAAACACACCTGAATAATACAACACAGCATTTAGAAATTGTTCATTTAAAAGGTTCATTTCTGTTTGCAAAACCAATGTCCATACTGGCCAGAACACGTTCACAATGCAAAATGCTGCACCTTCCAGCTTTAAATGTGTAGGCTAACTTTCCTTGCTCGCTGACAGCTAGGGAGGGAGGAGGAGGGAAGGAGGGATGGTAAATGCGCAGGAATGGACAGAGACGGGGGGGGGATGGTGTCACATTCGTCGTAATGAGTAGACCAAGGCAGCAGCGTGAGTAGATTTCAACATAGTTTAAAAAACTGAAACTCACCAAAAACAAAACAATAAAGCACAAACGAAACGTGAAGCTACTGGTGTGCACTCAGGCAACTCAATGTAGACAAGATCCCACAATCACAAATGAGGTAAATGGCTATGATCCCCAATCAGAGACAACGATAAACAGCTGTCTCTGCTTGGGAACCATATCAGGCCAACATAGACATACAAAAACCTAGATGACCCACCCTAGTCACTATCAGGCCCCAACCAACACAGAGAATAAACAGCTTACTGTGGTCAAGGTGTGACAGATGGACAATAATGCTTTGTCTACACTACAGGCCTTAATGTTTTGTTTTTTGAAATCCATTTTGGAATACTGATTGACCTAACATCAAATTACAAGTGACCAAATCTAATTTATGTGTGCTCAGATATAGGGCTGTTTACTCCAGCAGTCAATACTCATGAAGCAAGTCAAATTCCAAGTGAGTGTTGAGTCATCTCCTTTTATGCACTCTGGACAAGCGTTGGACTGATAACAAGTTCAAACAGGTGCCATTAATACAGGTAACGAGTGGATGACAGAGTAGCCTCTTAAAGAAGAAGTTACAGGGCTGTGAGAGCCAGAAATCTTGCTTGTTTGTAGGTGACCAAATACTTATTTTCCACCATAATTTACAAATAAATTAATTAAAAATCCTACAAATTGATTTTCTGGATTTTTAATTTCTCATTTTGTCTGTCATAGTTGAAGAGTCCCTATGATGAAAATTACAGGCCTCTCTCATCTTTTAAGTGGGAGAACTTGCACTATTGGTGGCTGACTAAATACTTTTTTGCTCCACTGTATATTAAATAGATTTATTTGACTTTTTAAATGATGATGATTTTCCAAAGTTGTGCATCAGTGGCTTGTATGGAGATGCTTGTTTATGTTTATTAACGGTCAAGTATCGTGAAAAACCCAGAAGTCATTTAAATTACTATAACCTGGCTGACCTACACAGCCCTACAAATCAGACAGTAGTCATTTGCTGACATGGCTAAGCTATTTGTCACATTAACGAGGGGGTGTGTGCTCTGTGGTGTAGTTTGATTGGTGGTGGTGATCGTGCTCCTTGTCACTCAGAAGTTATGTATTTATTAGAGATCCCCATTAGCTGTTGTCAAGGCAGCAGCGACTCTTCCTGGGATCCAAACACATTAAAGCACTTACATTACATATAAAACACAAGGTCAAACACTACATCATATAACATTATTGCTCCACTACATATCTACGGCAGGCAGCCTAGCGTCAAGTAAACACTAGTAGACGTATCTGATTCTACTGCTTCAGTTACCTGATGTGAAATAAAGTTCCATGTAGTCATGGCTCTATGTAGTTCTGTGTGCCTCCCATAGTCTGCTCTGGACTTGGGGATCGTGAAGAGACCTCTGGTGGCATGTCTTGTGGGGTATGTATGAGTGTCTGAGCTGTGTGTTAATAGTTTAAACGTGTGGTGTCGTCTACGTAGAGGTATATCAGAGACTCACCAGCAGAAAGAGCGCCACATTGATGTATACAGAGAAGAGAGTCGGTCCAAGAATTGAACCCTGTGACACCCCCATAGAGACTGCCAGAGGTCCGGACAACAGACCCTCCGATTTGACACACTGAACTCTATCAGAGAAGTAGTTGGTGAACCAGGCAAGGCAATCATTTGAGAAACCAAGGCTGTCGAGTCTGCCGATGAGGATGTGGTGATTGACAGAGTCGAAAGCCTTGGCCAGATCAATGAATAAGGCTGCACAGTAATGTTTCTTATCGATGGCGGTAAAGATATAGTTTAGGACCTTGAGCGTGGCTGAGGTACACCCATAACCAGCTCTGAAACCAGATTGCATAGCAGAGAGGGTATGGTGAGATTCAAAATGGTCGGCAAATTGTTTGTTGACTTGGCTTTCGAAGACCTTAGAAAGGCAGGGTAGGATAGATATAGGTCTGTAGCAGTTTGGGTCAAGAGTGTCCCCTCCTTTGAAGAGGGGATGACCGCAGCTGCTTTCCAATCTTTGGGAATCTCAGACGACACGAAAGAGAGGTTGAACAGGCTAGTAAATAGGCTGTGGCAACAATTTCGGCAGATAATTTTAGAAAGAAAGGGTCCAGATTGTCTTGCCCGGCTGATTTGTAGGGGTCCAGATTTTGCAGCTCTTTCAGAACATCAGCTGACTGGATTTAGGAGAAGGATAAATGGGGAAGGCTTGGGCGAGTTGCTGTGGGGGGTGCAGTGCTGTTGAGCGGGGTAGGAGTAGCCAGGTGGAAAGCATGGCCAGCCGTAGAAAAATGCTTATTGAAATTCTCAATTATAGTGGATTTATCAGTGGTGACAGTGTTTCCTATCTTCAGTGCAGTGGGCAGCTGGGAGGAGGTGTTCTTATTCTCCATGGACTTTACAGTGTCCCAGAACGTTTTTTGAGTTCGTGTTGCAGGAAGCAAATTTCTGCTTGAAAAGCTTGCCTTGGCTTTTCTAACTGCCAGTGCATCATGGTTTCTAGCTACCCTGAAAAGCTGAATAATCCGGGTGCTGTTTGATGCTAATGCAAAACGCCATAGGATGTTTTTGTGTTGGTTAAGGGCAGTCCGGTCTGGGGAGAACCAAGGGCTATATCTGTTCCTGGTTCTACATTTCTTGAATGGGGCATGCTTATTTAAGATGATTAGGAAGGCATTTAAAAAATAACCAGGCATCCTCTACTGGCAGGATGAGATCAATATCTTTCTAGGATACCCTGGCCACGTTGATTAGAAAGGCCTGCTCGCTGAAGTGTTTTAGGGAGCATTTAACAGTGATGAGTGGAGGTCGTTTGACCGTTGACCCATTACGGAAGCAGGCAATGAGGCAGTGATCGCTGAGATCTTGGTTGAAGACAGCAGAGGTGTATTTACAGGGCAAGTTGGTTAGGATGATATCTATGAGGGTGCCCGTGTTTACGGCTTTGGGGAAGTTTGGAATGAGCCTTTAATTGTGTGATTCTATGTGGTTTTTGGCTGTTCAGACAACAGGAAGAAAAAAAATATTTGAATAGACTGTCTTCACTGTCACAAACTGTCTTCACTGTCAAGGACGGAAGGGAGGTGGTTTAGACTGTCTTCACTGTCACAGGACGGAAGGAGGGCTGGTTTAGACTGTCTTCACTGTCACAGGACGGAAGGGAGGGCTGGTTTAGACTGTCTTCACTGTCACAGGACGGAAGGGAGGGCTGGTATAGACTGTCTTCACTGTCACAGGATGGAAGGGAGGGCTGGTTTAGACTGTCTTCACTGTCACAGGACGGAAGGGAGGGCTGGTTTAGACTGTCTTCACTGTCACAGGACGGAAGGGAGGGCTGGTTTAGACTGTCTTCACTGTCACAGGACGGAAGGGAGGGCTGGTTTAGACTGTCTTCACTGTCACAGGACGGAAGGGAGGGCTGGTTTAGACTGTCTTCACTGTCACAGGACGGAAGGGAGGGCTGGTTTAGACTGTCTTCACTGTCACAGGACGGAAGGGAGGGCTGGTTTAGACTGTCTTCACTGTCACAGGACGGAAGGGAGGGCTGGTTTAGACTGTCTTCACTGTCACAGGACGGAAGGGAGGGCTGGTTTAGACTGTCTTCACTGTCACAGGACGGAAGGGAGGGCTGGTTTAGACTGTCTGGTTTAGACACTGTCACAGGACGGAAGGGAGGGCTGGTTTAGACTGTCTTCACTGTCACAGGACGGAAGGGAGGGCTGGTTTAGACTGTCTTCACTGTCACAGGACGGAAGGGAGGGCTGGTTTAGACTGTCTTCACTGTCACAGGACGGAAGGGAGGGCTGGTTTAGACTGTCTTCACTGTCACAGGACGGAAGGGAGAGGGCTGGTTTAGGAAGGGACTGTCTTCACTGTCACAGGACGGAAGGGAGGGCTGGTTTAGACTGTCTTCACTGTCACAGGACGGAAGGGGAGGGCTGGTTTAGACTGTCTTCACTGTCACAGGACGGAAGGGAGGGCTGGTTTAGACTGTCTTCACTGTCACAGGACGGAAGGGAGGGCTGGTTTAGACTGTCTTCACTGTCACAGGACGGAAGGGAGGGCTGGTTTAGACTGTCTTCACTGTCACAGGACGGAAGGAGGGCTGGTTTAGACTGTCTTCACTGTCACAGGACGGAAGGAGAGGGCTGGTTTAGACTGTCTTCACTGTCACAGGACGGAAGGGAGGGCTGGTTTAGACTGTCTTCACTGTCACAGGACGGAAGGGAGGGCTGGTTTAGACTGTCTTCACTGTCACAGGACGGAAGGGAGGGCTGGTTTAGACTGTCTTCACTGTCACAGGACGGAAGGGAGGGCTGGTTTAGACTGTCTTCACTGTCACAGGACGGAAGGGAGGGCTAGACTGTCTTCACTGTCACAGGACGGAAGGGAGGGCTGGTTTAGACTGTCTTCACTGTCACAGGACGGAAGGGAGGGCTGGTTTAGACTGTCTTCACTGTCACAGGACGGAAGGGGAGGGCTGGTTTAGACTGTCTTCACTGTCACAGGACGGAAGGAGGGCTGGTTTAGACTGTCACTGTCACAGGACGGAAGGGAGGGCTGGTTTAGACTGTCTTCACTGTCAGGACGGAAGGAGGGCTGGTTTAGACTGTCTTCATTCAGGACGGAAGGGAGGGCTGGTTTACCTGTCTTCACTGTCACAGGACGGAAGGGAGGGCTGGTTTAGACTGTCTTCACTGTCACAGGACGGAAGGGAGGGCTGGTTTAGACTGTCTTCACTGTCACAGGACGGAAGGGAGGGCTGGTTTAGACTGTCTTCACTGTCACAGGACGGAAGAGAGGGCTTTACTGTCTTCACTGTCACAGGACGGAAGGGAGGGCTGGTTTAGACTGTCTTCACTGTCACATTCAGTTTACCTTCACTGTCCAGGACAGGGGCTGGTTAGACTGTCTTCACTGTCACAGGACGGAAGTGGTTTAGACTGTCTTCATTCACAGTGGTTAGACTGTCTTCACTGTCACAGGACGGAAGGGGGCTTTTACCTTCACTGTCACAGGACGGAAGGGAGGGCTTTAGACTGTCTTCACTCACAGGACGGAAGTTTTAGACTGTCTTCACTGTCAGTGGTTTACCTTCACTCCATTCGGAAGTTTAGACTGTCTTCATGTCAGTTTAGACTGTCTTCATTCAGGACGGAAGGGAGGGCTTTACCTTCACTGTCCATTCAGTTTACCACCAAGGGAGGGCTTCAGACTGTCTTCACTGTCACAGGACGGAAGGGAGGGCTTTAGACTGTCTTCACTGTCAGGACGGAAGGGAGGGCTGGTTTACTGTCTTCACTGTCACAGGACGGAAGTTTACTGTCTTCACTGTCACAGGACGGAAGGGAGGGCTGGGACTGGTTTAGTGTTTCACTGTCACCGGAAGGGGAGGGCTGGTTTAGACTTCTTCACTGTCACAGGACAAGGGAGGGCTGGTTTAGACTGTCTTCACTGTCACAGGACGGAAGGGAGGGCTGGTTTACCACTCTTCACTGTCAGGACGGAAGGGAGGGCTGGTTAGACTGTCTTCATTCAGTGGTTTAGACTGTCTTCACTGTCACAGGACGGAAGGGAGGGCTGGTTTAGACTGTCTTCACTGTCACAGGACAAGGAGGGCTTTAGACTGTCTTCACTGTCACAGGACGGAAGGAGGGCTTTTACCTGTCTTCACTGTCACAGGACGGAAGGGAGGGCTGGTTTAGACTGTCTTCACTGTCACAGGACGGAAGGGAGGGCTGGTTTAGACTGTCTTCACTGTCACAGGACGGAAGGGAGGGCTTTTACCTGTCTTCATTCACAGGACGGAAGGGAGGGGCTGGTTTAGACTGTCTTCACTGTCAGGACGGAAGGGAGGGCTGGTTAGACTGTCTTCACTGTCACAGGACGGAAGGGAGGGCTTTTAGACTGTCTTCACTTCACAGGACGGAAGTTTTAGACTGTCACCAGGACGGAAGGGAGGGCTGGTTACCTGTCTTCACTGTCAGTTTAGACTGTCTTCACTGTCACAGGACGGAAGGGAGGGCTTTACCTGTCTTCACTGTCACAGGACGGAAGGGAGGGCTGGTTTAGACTGTCACTGTCACAGGACGGAAGGAGGGCTGGTTTACCTGTCTTCACTGTCACAGGACGGAAGGGAGGGCTGGTTTAGACTGTCTTCACTGTCACAGGACGGAAGGGAGGGCTGGTTAGACTGTCCATTCAGTTTACCACTGTCATTCGGAAGGAGAGTTTACCACTGTCCATTCAGTTTACCACCATTCAGTTTAGATCTCTCCATTCAGTTTACTGTCTTCACTGTCCATTCAGTTTACCACTCCATTCAGTTTTACCTCTCCATTCAGTTTACCTCTCCAGGACGGAAGGGAGGGCTTCAGTTTACCACTCCAGACTATGCATGGCATTTACCTCTGCATTCCCTTCCAATCAGTTTACCACTCCATTCAGCCTTACTGCTCCATTCAGTTTACCACTCCATTCAGTTTACCTCTCCATTCAGTTTACCACCCATTCAGTTTACCTCTCCATTCAGTTTACCTCTCCATTCAGTTTACCACTCCATTCAGTTTACTGCACCATTCAGTTTACCACTCCATTCAGTTTACCTCTCCATTCAGTTTACCACTCCATTCAGTTTACCACTCCATTCAGTTTACCTACTCCATTCAGTTTACCACTCCATTCAGTTTACCACTCCATTCAGTTTACCACTCCATTCAGTTTACCACCATTCAGTTTACCACCATTCAGTTTTCAGTTTACTCTCCATTCAGTTTACCACTCCATTCAGTTTACTGCTCCATTCAGTTTACCACTCCATTCAGTTTACCACCATTCAGTTTACTGTCCATTCAGTTTACCACTCCATTCAGTTTACCTCTCCATTCAGTTTACCTCTCCATTCAGTTTACTTATTCAGTTTACCTCTCAATTCAGCCTACTGCTCCATTCAGTTTACTGCTCCATTCAGTTTACCTCTCCATTCAGTTTACCACTCAATTCAGTTTACCACTCCATTCAGTTTACCACCATTCAGTTTACCTCTCCATTCAGTTTACCACTCCATTCAGTTTACCTGCTCCATTCAGTTTACCACCATTCAGTTTACCTCTCCATTCAGTTTACCACTCCATTCAGTTTATTCAGACCTCTCCATTCAGTTTACCACCATTCAGTTTACCTCTCCATTCAGTTTACCACTCCATTCAGTTTACCTCTCCATTCAGTTTACCACCATTCAGTTTACCACTCCATTCAGTTTACCTCCATTCAGTTTACCTGCTCCATTCAGTTTACCACTCCATTCAGTTTACCACTCCATTCAGTTTACCCATTCTCCATTCAGTTTACCTGCTCCATTCAGTTTACCACTCCATTCAGTTTTACCTCTCCATTCAGTTTACCACCATTCAGTTTACCACTCCATTCAGTTTACCACTCCATTCAGTTTACCACTCATTCAGTTTACCTCTCCATTCAGTTTACCACTCCATTCAGTTTTACCACTCCATTCAGTTTACCACCATCATTCCATTCAGTTTACCACTCCATTCAGTTTACCTCTCCATTCAGTTTACCACTCCATTCAGTTTACCACTCCATTCAGTTTACCACCATTCAGTTTACCTCTCATTCAGTTTACCTCTCCATTCAGTTTACCACTCCATTCAGTTTACCACCATTCAGTTTACCACCATTCAGTTTACCTCTCCATTCAGTTTACCACTCCATTCAGTTTACCACTCCATTCAGTTTACCACTCCATTCAGTTTACCACCATTCAGTTTACCATTCAGTTTACCTCTCCATTCAGTTTACCACTCCATTCAGTTTACCTCTCCATTCAGTTTACCACTCATTCAGTTTACCTCTCAATTCAGTTTACCACTCCATTCAGTTTACCTCTCCATTCAGTTTACCACTCATTCAGTTTACCACTCCATTCAGTTTACCACCATTCAGTTTACCTCTCCATTCAGTTTACCACCATTCAGTTTACCTCTCCATTCAGTTTACCACCATTCAGTTTACCTCTCCATTCAGTTTACCACCAGTTTACCTCTCATTCAGTTTACCACTCCATTCAGTTTACCACCATTCAGTTTACCTCTCCATTCAGTTTACCTCTCATTCAGTTTACCACTCCATTCAGTTTACCTCTCCATTCAGTTTACCACTCCATTCAGTTTACCACTCCATTCAGTTTACCACTCCATTCAGTTTACCACTCCATTCAGTTTACCTCTCCATTCAGTTTACCACTCCATTCAGTTTACCACTCCATTCAGTTTACCACTCCATTCAGTTTACCACTCCATTCAGTTTACCACCCATTCAGTTTACCACTCCATTCAGTTTACCACCATTCAGTTTACCACCATTCAGTTTACCACCATTCAGTTTACCTCTCCATTCAGTTTACCACCATTCAGTTTACCACCCATTCAGTTTACCACCATTCAGTTTACCTCTCCATTCAGTTTACCACTCCATTCAGTTTACCACTCCATTCAGTTTACCACCATTCAGTTTACCACCATTCAGTTTACCACTCCATTCAGTTTACCACTCCATTCAGTTTACCACTCCATTCAGTTTACCACCCATTCAGTTTACCACCATTCAGTTTACCACTCCATTCAGTTTACCACTCCATTCATTCAGTTTACCACCATTCAGTTTACCTCTCCATTCAGTTTACCTCTCAATTCAGTTTACCACTCCATTCAGTTTACCTCTCCATTCAGTTTACCATTCAGTTTACCTCTCCATTCAGTTTACCACTCCATTCAGTTTACCACTCCATTCAGTTTACCACCATTCAGTTTACCTCTCCATTCAGTTTACCACCATTCAGTTTACCTCTCCATTCAGTTTACCACCATTCAGTTTACCTCTCCATTCAGTTTACCACCATTCAGTTTACCTCTCCATTCAGTTTACCACCATTCAGTTTACCTCTCCATTCAGTTTACCACCATTCAGTTTACCTCTCCATTCAGTTTACCACCATTCAGTTTACCACTCCATTCAGTTTACCACCATTCAGTTTACCTCTCCATTCAGTTTACCACTCCATTCAGTTTACCACTCCATTCAGTTTACCTCTCCATTCAGTTTACCTCTCAATTCAGTTTACCACTCCATTCAGTTTACCTCTCCATTCAGCCTACTGCTCCATTCAGTTTACCACTCCATTCAGTTTACCTCTCCATTCAGTTTACCACTCCATTCAGTTTACCTCTCCATTCAGCCTACTGCTCCATTCAGTTTACCACCATTCAGTTTACCTCTCCATTCAGTTTACCACTCCATTCAGTTTACCTCTCCATTCAGCCTACTGCTCCATTCAGTTTACCACTCCATTCAGTTTACCACTCCATTCAGTTTACCACTCCATTCAGTTTACCTCTCCATTCAGTTTACCACTCCATTCAGTTTACCTCTCCATTCAGTTTACCTCCATTCAGTTTACCTCTCCATTCAGTTTACCTCTCCATTCAGTTTACCACTCCATTCAGTTTACCTCTCCATTCAGTTTACCCACCCATTCAGTTTACCTCTCCATTCAGTTTACCACTCCATTCAGTTTACCACTCCATTCAGTTTACCTCTCCATTCAGTTTACCTCTCCATTCAGTTTACCACTCCATTCAGTTTACCACTCCATTCAGTTTACCTCTCCATTCAGTTTACCTCTCCATTCAGTTTACCTCCATTCAGTTTACCATTCAGTTTACCATTTCAGTTTACCACTCCATTCAGTTTACCTCTCCATTCAGTTTACCTTCAGTCCATTCAGTTTACCATTCAGTTTACCACTCATTCAGTTTACCTCTCCATTCAGTTTACCTCTCCATTCAGTTTACCACTCCATTCAGTTTACCACCATTCAGTTTACCACTCCATTCAGTTTACCACTCCATTCAGTTTACCACCATTCAGTTTACCTCTCCATTCAGTTTACCACTCCATTCAGTTTACCACTCCATTCAGTTTACCTCTCCATTCAGTTTACCTCTCCATTCAGTTTACCTCTCCATTCAGTTTACCTCTCCATTCAGTTTACCTCTCCATTCAGTTTACCACTCCATTCAGTTTACCACTCCATTCAGTTTACCTCTCCATTCAGTTTACCTCTCCATTCAGTTTTACCTCTCCATTCAGTTTACCACTCCATTCAGTTTACCACTCCATTCAGTTTACCACTCCATTCAGTTTACCACCATTCAGTTTACCTCTCCATTCAGTTTACCACTCCATTCAGTTTACCACTCCATTCAGTTTACCACTCCATTCAGTTTACCTCTCCCATTCAGTTTACCTCCATTCAGTTTACCACTCCATTCAGTTTACCACTCCATTCAGTTTACCTCTCCATTCAGTTTACCTCTCCATTCAGTTTACCACTCCATTCAGTTTACCTCCATTCAGTTTACCTACCATTCAGTTTACCTCTCCATTCAGTTTACCACTCCATTCAGTTTACCACTCCATTCAGTTTACCACACCATTCAGTTTACCACCATTCAGTTTACCTCTCCATTCAGTTTACCTCTCCATTCAGTTTACCTCTCCATTCAGTTTACCTCTCCATTCAGTTTACCACTCCATTCAGTTTACCTCTCCATTCAGTTTACCTCTCCATTCAGTTTACCACTCCATTCAGTTTACCACTCCATTCAGTTTACCACTCCATTCAGTTTACCTCTCCATTCAGTTTACCACTCCATTCAGTTTACCACTCCATTCAGTTTACCACCATTCAGTTTACCTCTCCATTCAGTTTACCTCTCCATTCAGTTTACCACTCCATTCAGTTTACCTCTCCATTCAGTTTACCTCCCATTCAGTTTACCTCTCCATTCAGTTTACCACTCCATTCAGTTTACCACTCCATTCAGTTTACCACTCCATTCAGTTTACCTCCATTCAGTTTACCTCTCCATTCAGTTTACCACTCCATTCAGTTTACCACTCCATTCAGTTTACCACTCCATTCAGTTTACCACTCCATTCAGTTTACCACCATTCAGTTTACCACTCCATTCCATTCAGTTTACCACCATTCAGTTTATTCAGTTTACCACCATTCAGTTTACTCCATTCAGTTTACCACCATTCAGTTTACCTCTCCATTCAGTTTACCACTCCATTCAGTTTACCACTCCATTCAGTTTACCATTCAGTTTACCATTCAGTTTACCTCTCCATTCAGTTTACCACTCCATTCAGTTTACCACTCCATTCAGTTTACCACCATTCAGTTTACCACCATTCAGTTTACCACTCCATTCAGTTTACCACTCTATTCAGTTTACCTCTCCATTCAGTTTACCTCTCAAGTCAGTTTACCACTCCATTCAGTTTACCTCTCCATTCAGTTTACCTCCATTCAGTTTACCACTCAATTCAGTTTACCACTCCATTCAGTTTACCACCATTCAGTTTACCTCTCAATTCAGTTTACCACTCCATTCAGTTTACCTCTCCATTCAGTTTACCACCATTCAGTTTACCTCTCCATTCAGTTTACCACCATTCAGTTTACCTCCCATTCAGTTTACCACCATTCAGTTTACCTCTCCATTCAGTTTACCACCATTCAGTTTACCTCTCCATTCAGTTTACCACCATTCAGTTTACCACTCCATTCAGTTTACCACCATTCAGTTTACCTCTCCATTCAGTTTACCACTCAATTCAGTTTACCACTCCATTCAGTTTACCTCTCCATTCAGTTTACCTCTCACTGCTCCATTCAGTTTACCACTCCATTCAGTTTACCACTCCATTCAGTTTACCACTTTCAGTTTTACCACCATTCAGTTTACCTCTCCATTCAGTTTACCACTCCATTCAGTTTACCACTCCATTCAGTTTACCACCATTCAGTTTACCACCATTCAGTTTACCTCTCCATTCAGTTTACCACTCCATTCAGTTTACCACTCCATTCAGTTTACCACCATTCAGTTTACCTCTCCATTCAGTTTACCACTCCATTCAGTTTACCACTCCATTCAGTTTACCACCATTCAGTTTACCACCATTCAGTTTACCTCCCATTCAGTTTACCATTCAGTTTACCACCATTCAGTTTACCACCATCCATTCCATTCAGTTTACCACTCCATTCAGTTTACCACTCCATTCAGTTTACCACTCCATTCAGTTTACCACCATTCAGCCTACCTCCCATTCAGTTTACCACTCCATTCAGTTTACCACTCCATTCAGTTTACCTCTCCATTCAGTTTTACCATCTTTACAATTCAGTTTACCACTCCATTCAGTTTACCTCCATTCAGTTTACCTCTCCATTCAGTTTACCACTCCATTCAGTTTACCACTCCATTCAGTTTACCACCATTCAGTTTACCTCCATTCAGTTTACCACTCCATTCAGTTTACCTCTCCATTCAGTTTACCACCATTCAGTTTACCTCTCCATTCAGTTTACCACCATTCAGTTTACCTCCATTCAGTTTACCACCATTCAGTTTACCTCTCCATTCAGTTTACCACCATTCAGTTTACCTCTCCATTCAGTTTACCTCCATTCAGTTTACCACTCCATTCAGTTTACCACCATTCAGTTTACCTCTCCATTCAGTTTACCACTCATTCAGTTTACCACTCCATTCAGTTTACCTCTCCATTCAGTTTGGCCTCTCAATTCAGTTTACCACTCCATTCAGTTTACCATTCAGTTTACAGTTTTACCTCTCCATTCAGTTTACCTCTCCATTCAGTTTACCACTCCATTCAGTTTACCTCTCCATTCAGCCTCCATTCAGTTTACCACTCCATTCAGTTTACCACCCATTCAGTTTACCACTCCATTCAGTTTACCTCTCCATTCAGTTTACCACTCCATTCAGTTTACCTCTCCATTCAGTTTACATCCATTCAGTTTACCTCTCATTCAGTTTACCTCTCCATTCAGTTTACCACTCCATTCAGTTTACCACTCCATTCAGTTTACCTCTCCATTCAGTTTACCTCTCCATTCAGTTTACCACTCCATTCAGTTTACCTCTCCATTCAGTTTACCTCTCCATTCAGTTTACATTCAGTTTACCACTCCATTCAGTTTACCTCTCCATTCAGTTTACCTCCATTCAGTTTACCACTCAATTCAGTTTACCACTCCATTCAGTTTACCACCCATTCAGTTTACCTCTCCATTCAGTTTACCACTCCATTCAGTTTACCACTCCATTCAGTTTACCACCATTCAGTTTACCTCTCCATTCAGTTTACCACCATTCAGTTTACCTTCCATTCAGTTTACTACCATTCAGTTTACCACTCCATTCAGTTTACCACCATTCAGTTTACCATTCAGTTTACCACCATTCAGTTTACCATTCTCACCACCATTCAGTTTACCTCTCCATTCAGTTTACCATTCAGTTTTCAGTTTACCTCTCCATTCAGTTTACCTCTTCATTCAGTTTACCACTCCATTCAGTTTACCACTCCATTCAGTTTACCACTCCATTCAGTTTACCACTCCATTCAGTTTACCACCCATTCAGTTTACCACTCCATTCAGTTTACCACCATTCAGTTTACCTCTCCATTCAGTTTACCACTCCATTCAGTTTACCACTCCATTCAGTTTACCACCATTCAGTTTACCACCATTCAGTTTACCTCTCCATTCAGTTTACCACTCAATTCAGTTTACCACTCCATTCAGTTTACCTCCATTCAGTTTACCATTCAGTTTACCACTCATTCAGTTTACCACTCCATTCAGTTTACCACCATTCTCCATTCAGTTTACCTCTCCATTCAGTTTACCACTCCATTCAGTTTACCACTCCATTCAGTTTACCACTCCATTCAGTTTACCACCATTCAGCTTACCACTCCATTCAGTTTTTACCACTCCATACCACTCCATTCAGTTTACCACCATTCAGTTTACCTCTCCATTCAGTTTACCACCCATTCAGTTTACCTCTCCATTCAGTTTACCACCATTCAGTTTACCTCCATTCAGTTTACCACCATTCAGTTTACCACCATTCTCCATTCAGTTTACCACCCATTCAGTTTACCTCTCCATTCAGTTTACCACCATTCAGTTTACCTCTCCATTCAGTTTACCACCATTCAGTTTACCTCCATTCAGTTTACCACTCAGTTTATTCAGTTTACCACCATTCAGTTTACCTCTCCATTCAGTTTACCTTCAGTTTACAATTCAGTTTACCACCATTCAGTTTACCTCTCCATTCAGCCACTCCATTCAGTTTACCACTCCATTCAGTTTACCTCTCCATTCAGTTTACCTCTCCAATTCAGTTTACCACTCCATTCAGTTTACCTCTCCATTCAGCCTACTGCTCCATTCAGTTTACCTCCCATTCAGTTTACCTCTCCATTCAGTTTACCACTCCATTCAGTTTACCTCCATTCAGCCTACTGCTCCATTCAGTTTACCACTCCATTCAGTTTACCTCTCCATTCAGTTTACCACTCCATTCAGTTTACCTCTCCATTCAGTTTCCATTCAGTTTACCACTCCATTCAGTTTACCACTCCATTCAGTTTTACCACTCCATTCAGTTTACCTCTCCATTCAGTTTACCTCTCCATTCAGTTTACCTCTCCATTCAGTTTACCACTCCATTCAGTTTACCTCTCCATTCAGTTTACCTCTCCATTCAGTTACCTCCATTCAGTTTACCTCTCCATTCAGTTTACCACTCCATTCAGTTTACCTTCCATTCAGTTTACCTCTCCATTCAGTTTACCTCTCCATTCAGTTTACCACTCCATTCAGTTTACCACTCCATTCAGTTTACCTCTCCATTCAGTTTACCTCTCCATTCAGTTTACCTCTCCATTCAGTTTACCACTCCATTCAGTTTACCACTCCATTCAGTTTACCACTCCCATTCAGTTTACCACTCCATTCAGTTTACCTCTCCATTCAGTTTACCTCTCCATTCAGTTTACCTCTCCATTCAGTTTACCTCTCCATTCAGTTTACCTCTCCATTCAGTTTACCACTCCATTCAGTTTACCACTCCATTCAGTTTACCTCTCCATTCAGTTTACCTCTCCATTCAGTTTACCTTCCATTCAGTTTACCACTCCATTCAGTTTACCACTCCATTCAGTTTACCACTCCATTCAGTTTACCACCATTCAGTTTACCTCTCCATTCAGTTTACCTCTCCATTCAGTTTACCACTCCATTCAGTTTACCTCTCCATTCAGTTTACCTCTCCATTCAGTTTACCTCTCCATTCAGTTTACCTCTCCATTCAGTTTACCACTCCATTCAGTTTTACCTCTCCCATTCAGTTTACCACTCCATTCAGTTTACCTCTCCATTCAGTTTACCTCTCCATTCAGTTTACCTCTCCATTCAGTTTACCACTCAATTCAGTTTTACCCACTCCATTCAAGCCACCTCTCCATTCAGTTTACCTCTCAATTCAGTTTACCCCCATTCAGTTTACCACTCCATTCAGTTTACCACTCCATTCAGTTTACCACTCATTCAGTTTACCACTCCATTCAGTTTACCACCATTCAGTTTACCTCTCCATTCAGTTTACCACTCCATTCAGTTTACCACTCCATTCAGTTTACCACCATTCAGTTTACCACCATTCAGTTTACCTCTCCATTCAGTTTTACCACTCAATTCAGTTTACTACTCCATTCAGTTTACCACCATTCAGTTTACCTCTCCATTCAGTTACCACTCCATTCAGTTTACCACTCCATTCAGTTACCACCATTCAGTTTACCACCATTCAGTTTACCTCTCCATTCAGTTTACCACTCCATTCAGTTTACCACTCCATTCAGTTTTCTACCACTCCATTCAGTTTACCACCATTCAGGTTTACCTCTCCATTCAGTTTTACCTTTTACTCAATTCAGTTTACCACTCCATTCAGTTTACCTCTCCATTCAGTTTACCTCTCAATTCAGTTTACCACTCCATTCAGTTTACTGTCTCCATTCAGTTACCTCTCCATTCGTTTACCACTCCATTCAGTTTACCACTCCATTCAGTTTACCACCATTCAGTTTACCTCTCAATTCAGTTTACCACTCCATTCAGTTACCTCTCCATTCAGTTTACCACCATTCAGTTTACCTCTCCATTCAGTTTACCTCTCCATTCAGTTACCACCATTCAGTTTACCTCTCCATTCAGTTTACCACCATTCAGTTTACCTCTCCATTCAGTTTACCACCATTCAGTTTACCACTCCATTCAGTTTTACCACCATTCAGTTTTACCTCTCCATTCAGTTTACCACTCAATTCAGTTTACCACTCCATTCAGTTTACTCTCCATTCAGTTTACCTCTCAATTCAGTTTACTCATTCAGTTTACCTCTCCATTCATTTTACTGCCATTCAGTTTACCTCTCATTCAGTTTACCTCTCCATTCAGTTTACCACTCCCATTCAGTTTTTTACCTCTCCATTCAGCCACTGCTCCCATTCAGTTTACCACTCCATTCAGTTTACCTCTCCATTCAGTTTACCACTCCATTCAGTTTACCTCTCCATTCAGCCTACTGCTCCATTCAGTTTACCACTCCATTCAGTTTACCACTCCATTCAGTTTACCACTCCATTCAGTTTGCCTCTCCATTCAGTTTACCACTCCATTCAGTTTACCTCTCCATTCAGTTTACCACTCCATTCAGTTTACCTCTCCATTCAGTTTACCTCTCCATTCAGTTTTACCACTCCATTCAGTTTACCTCTCCATTCAGTTTACCACTCCATTCAGTTTACCTCTCCATTCAGTTTACCACTCCATTCAGTTTACCTCTCCATTCAGTTTACCTCTCCATTCAGTTTACCTCTCCATTCAGTTTACCACTCCATTCAGTTTACCACTCCATTCAGTTTTACCTCTCCATTCAGTTTACCTCTCCCATTCAGTTTACCACTCCATTCAGTTTACCCTCCATTCAGTTTACCACTCCATTCAGTTTACCACTCGTTGGGTTTACTCATTCAGTTTACCTCTCCCATTCAGTTTACCTCTCCATTCAGTTTACCTCTCCATTCAGTTTACCTCTCCATTCAGTTTACCACTCCATTCAGTTACCACTCCATTCAGTTTACCTCTCCATTCAGTTTACCTCCATTCAGTTTACCTCTCCATTCAGTTTACCACTCCATTCAGTTTACCACTCCATTCAGTTACCACTCCATTCAGTTTTACCACCATTCAGTTTACCTCTCCATTCAGTTTACCTCTCCATTCAGTTTACCACTCCATTCAGTTTACCTCTTCATTCAGTTTACCTCCATTCAGTTTACCTCTCCCATTCAGTTTACCACTCCATTCAGTTTACCTCTCCCATTCAGTTTACCACTCCATTCAGTTTACC
>NW_026278560.1:0-2185 GCF_023373465.1 Oncorhynchus keta | reverse complement strand
ACAATGTAAATGTGTCCCCGTGAAATCCGATGTTAACCTTTTGACATTGAGGTGCTCATTATATGTCTAGATATCAACATCTCCTCTCCCCTGTGCTTCACCTTTGTTTAGGCCATCTATTATTAGTTATCATCTCTGCTGAGCCCTGGCCTGACGCTTGTTAACATGACACATTTCACCACATAGTAAAAACACTGCTGGGAGACCTCCATGTTTAGAATCTTTAGAATGTCCCTGTTGTCAAGGGAAATTACAATTGATGACCCATAATGCAGTGTTCTGTCTGTCTGTCTGTCTGTCTGTCTGTCTGTCTGTCTGTCTGTCTGTCTGTCTGTCTGTCTGTCTGTCTGTCTGTCGTCTGTCTGTGTCTGTGTCTGTGTCTGTGTCTGTGTCTGTGTCTGTGTCTGTGTCTGTGTCTCTCTCTCTCTCTCTCTCTCTCTCTCTCTCTCTCTCTCTCTGTCTCTGTCTCTGTCTCTCTCTCTGTCTCTGTCTCTGTCTCTGTCTCTGTCTCTGTCTCTCTCTCTCTCTGTCTCTCTCTCTCTCTCTCTCTCCCGTCTCTCTCTCTGTAGAGGGATGTTGTCCTCAGCTCCCAGCTCAGACAAGACAGAGACGGCTGATTGATGATGAGCCTCAACCCTCCAACCAACCAAACCCTACAGAGAGACAAAGATAATTTAACAGCTAAGGAAGGGTCTGGTCTGACCGAAGTATAACCACAGCAGCCCAAAATTCTCTATCCCGGCAGTTAGACAGTCAATCAGGCCTGGGTCTGGGCTGTTGTTTTTAAACGTGGGATTTAGATCAACCTTGTGGCTAATTTAAACTGCCCATTATAGAGTTGATGTTCTGGGGCCTAGGATGGGGTCGGAGGTATAGGACTGGGTATGGAGGTATAGGACTGGGTATGGGGTCGGAGGTATGGGACTGGGGATGGGGTCGGGAGGTATAGGACTGGGTATGGGTCGGGTATAGGACTGGGTATGGAGGTATAGGACTGGGTATGGGGTCGGAGGTATAGGACTGGGGATGGGGTCGGAGGTATGGGACTGGGTATGGGGTGGGAGGTATGGGGGACTGGGTATGGAAGTATATGACTGGGATAGGTCGGAAGTATAGGACTGGGTATGGAGGTATATGACTGAGGATGGGGGTCGGAGGGTATAGGACTGGGGATGGGGTCGGAGGTATGGAGGTATATGACTGGGGATGGGGTCGGAGGTATAGGACTGGGGATGGGGTCGGAGGTATAGGACTGGGGATGGGGTCGGAGGTATAGGACTGGGTATGGGGTCGGAGGTATAGGACTGGGTATGGGGAGGTATAGGACTGGGTAGGTGGAGGTATAGGACTGGGGATGGGGTCGGAGGTATAGGACTGGGTATGGGGTCGGAGGTATAGGACTGGGTATGGGGTCGGAGGTATAGGACTGGGTATGGGGTCGGAGGTATAGGACTGGGTATGGGGTCGGAGGTATAGGACTGGGTATGGGGTCGGAGGTATAGGACTGGGTATGGGTCGAGGTATAGGACTGGGGATGGGGTCGGAGGTATAGGACTGGGTATGGGGTCAGAGGTATAGGACTGGGTATGGGGTCGAGGTATAGGACTGGGGATGGGGTCGGAGGTATAGGACTGGGTATGGGGTCAGAGGTATAGGACTGGGTATGGGGTCGGAGGTATAGGACTGGGGATGGGGTCGGAGGTATAGGACTGGGTATGGGGTCGGAGGTATATGACTGGGTATGGGGTCGGAGGTATAGGACTGGGGATGGGGTCGGAGGTATAGGACTGGGGATGGGGTCGGAGGTATAGGACTGGGTATGGGGTCGGAGGTATAGGACTGGGGATGGGGTCGGAGGTATAGGACTGGGGATGGGGTCGGAGGTATAGGACTGGGTATGGGGTCGGAGGTATAGGACTGGGTATGGGGTCGGAGGTATAGGACTGGGTATGGGGTCGGAGGTATATGACTGGGGATGGGGTCGGAGGTATAGGACTGGGTATGGGGTCGGAGGTATATGACTGGGTATGGGGTCGGAGGTATAGGACTGGGTATGGGGTCGGAGGTATAGGACTGGGGATGGGGTCGGAGGTATAGGACTGGGTATGGGGTCGGAGGTATAGGACTGGGTATGGGGTCGGAGGTATAGACTGGGATGGGGTCGGAGGTATAGGATCGGATGGGC
>NW_026278559.1:122500-161750 GCF_023373465.1 Oncorhynchus keta | reverse complement strand
TCTTTAAGGTAGTTCTCTGATCATTAATAACAGACCGTCTTTAAGGTAGTTCTCTGATCATTAATAACAGACATTCTAATGTAGTTCTCTGATCATTAATAACAGACAGTCTTGAAGGTAGTTCTCTGATCATTAATAACAGACCGTCTTTAAGGGACCACTGTAGTTCTCTGATCATTAATAACAGACAGTCTTTAAGGTAGTTCTCTGATCATTAATAACAGACAGTCTTTAAGGTAGTTCTCTGATCATTAATAACAGACAGTCTTTAAGGTAGTTCTCTGATCATTAATAACAAACACTTTATCCAGACACCCTTAGTGAACCACTCAATTCCGATAAAAGTAATTCACATAGAAAATATACGAAGGGAATTGGGATTTCAGTTTACTTCGTGAAACGGACTGAAATTAACTTGGACTTGACCACAACCCTGCGGGGAACACACATGTTCGTTTGTATGTCTTTCATGTGGGGGAAACACACGCTAAACTGTGGGGTTGTTAACATGTTCCAATATTGTCCTTAGGGTGATGAGTCGGGGAGTTGAAGGCCCTGTGTTGAATATTAAACAGTGGTACTACTTATTATTATTATATAAATATTAAACAGTGGTACTATAAATATTATTATTATATAAATATTAAACAGTGGTACTACTTTATTATTATTATATAAATATTAAACAGTGGTACTACTATTATTATTATTATATAAATATTAAACAGTGGTACTACTATTATTATTATATAAATATTAAACAGTGGTACTACTTATTATTATTATATAAATATTAAACAGTGGTACTACTTATTATTATTATTATATAAATATTAAACAGTGGTACTACTATTATTATTATATAAATATTAAACAGTGGTACTACTTATTATTATTATATAAATATTAAACAGTGGTACTACTTATTATTATTATATAAATATTAAACAGTGGTACTACTATTATTATTATATAAATATTAAACAGTGGTACTACTTATTATTATTATATAAATATTAAACAGTGGTACTACTTATTATTATTATATAAATATTAAACAGTGGTACTACTATTATTATTATATAAATATTAAACAGTGGTACTACTTATTATTATTATATAAATATTAAACAGTGGTACTACTTATTATTATTATATAAATATTAAACAGTGGTACTACTATTATTATTATTATTATTATATATTATTATATATTTAAACAGTGGTACTACTTATTATTATTATATAAATATTAAACAGTGGTACTACTTATTATTATTATATAAATATTAAACAGTGGTACTACTATTATTATTATATAAAATTAAACAGTGGTACTACTTATTATTATTATATAAATATTAAACAGTGGTACTACTTATTATTATTATATAAATATTAAACAGTGGTACTACTTATTATTATTATATAAATATTAAACAGTGGTACTACTTATTATTATTATATAAATATTAAACAGTGGTACTACTTATTATTATTATATAAATATTAAACAGTGGTACTACTTATTATTATTATTATATAAATATTAAACAGTGGTACTACTTATTATTATTATATAAATATTAAACAGTGGTACTACTTACTATTATTATTATATGGTAAATATTATTATATACTTATTATTATTAAATATTAAACAGTGGTACTACTTTTATTATTATTATATAAATATTAAACAGTGGTACTACTTATTATTATTATATAAATATTAAACAGTGGTACTACTACTATTATTATTATATAAATATTAAACAGTGGTACTACTTATTATTATTATATAAATATTAAACAGTGGTACTACTTATTATTATTATATAAATATTAAACAGTGGTACTACTTATTATTATTATATAAATATTAAACAGTGGTACTACTTATTATTATTATATAAATATTAAACAGTGGTACTACTTATTATTATTATATAAATATTAAACAGTGGTACTACTTATTATTATTATATAAATATTAAACAGTGGTACTACTTATTATTATTATATAAATATTAAACAGTGGTACTACTTATTATTATTATATAAATATTAAACAGTGGTACTACTTATTATTATTATTATATAAATATTAAACAGTGGTACTACTTATTATTATTATATAAATATTAAACAGGTATTATTATTATATAATATTAAACTACTTATTATTATTATATAAATATTAAACAGTGGTACTACTATTATTATTATATAAATATTAAACAGTGGTACTACTATTATTATTATATAAATATTAAACAGTGGTACTACTTATTATTATTATATAAATATTAAACAGTGGTACTACTATTATTATTATTATATAAATATTAAACAGTGGTACTACTTATTATTATTATATAAATATTAAACAGTGGTACTACTTATTATTATTATATAAATATTAAACAGTGGTACTACTATTATTATTATATAAATATTAAACAGTGGTACTACTTATTATTATTATTATATAAATATTAAACAGTGGTACTACTATTATTATTATTATATAAATATTAAACAGTGGTACTACTATTATTATTATTATATAAATATTAAACAGTGGTACTACTTATTATTATTATATAAATATTAAACAGTGGTACTACTTATTATTATTATATAAATATTAAACAGTGGTACTACTTATTATTATTATTATATAAATATTAAACAGTGGTACTACTTATTATTATTATATAAATATTAAACAGTGGTACTACTTATTATTATTATATAAATATTAAACAGTGGTACTACTTATTATTATTATTATAAATATTAAACAGTGGTACTACTATTATTATTATATAAATATTAAACAGTGGTACTACTTATTATTATTATATAAATATTAAACAGTGGTACTACTATTATTATTATTATATAAATATTAAACAGTGGTACTACTTATTATTATTATATAAATATTAAACAGTGGTACTACTTATTATTATTATATAAATATTAAACAGTGGTACTACTATTATTATTATATAAATATTAAACAGTGGTACTACTTATTATTATTATATAAATATTAAACAGTGGTACTACTTATTATTATTATATAAATATTAAACAGTGGTACTACTATTATTATTATTATATAAATATTAAACAGTGGTACTACTTTATTATTATTATATAAATATTAAACAGTGGTACTACTATTATTATTATTATATAAATATTAAACAGTGGTACTACTTATTATTATTATATAAATATTAAACAGTGGTACTACTTATTATTATTATATAAATATTAAACAGTGGTACTACTATTATTATTATATAAATATTAAACAGTGGTACTACTTATTATTATTATATAAATATTAAACAGTGGTACTACTTATTATTATTATATAAATATTAAACAGTGGTACTACTTATTATTATTATATAAATATTAAACAGTGGTACTACTTATTATTATTATATAAATATTAAACAGTGGTACTACTTATTATTATTATATAAATATTAAACAGTGGTACTACTATTATTATTATTATATAAATATTAAACAGTGGTACTACTTATTATTATTATATAAATATTAAACAGTGGTACTACTTATTATTATTATATAAATATTAAACAGTGGTACTACTTATTATTATTATTATATAAATATTAAACAGTGGTACTACTTATTATTATTATTATATAAATATTAAACAGTGGTACTACTTATTATTATTATATAAATATTAAACAGTGGTACTACTTATTATTATTATATAAATATTAAACAGTGGTACTACTTATTATTATATAAATATTAAACAGTGGTACTACTTATTATTATTATATAAATATTAAACAGTGGTACTACTTATTATTATTATATAAATATTAAACAGTGGTACTACTTATTATTATTATATAAATATTAAACAGTGGTACTATTATTATTATTATATAAATATTAAACAGTGGTACTACTATTATTATTATATAAATATTAAACAGTGGTACTACTTATTATTATTATATAAATATTAAACAGTGGTACTACTATTATTATTATATAAATATTAAACAGTGGTACTACTTATTATTATTATATAAATATTAAACAGTGGTACTACTTATTATTATTATATAAATATTAAACAGTGGTACTACTTATTATTATTATATAAATATTAAACAGTGGTACTACTTATTATTATTATATAAATATTAAACAGTGGTACTACTTATTATTATTATATAAATATTAAACAGTGGTACTACTTATTATTATTATTATATAAATATTAAACAGTGGTACTACTTATTATTATTATTATAAATATTAAACAGTGGTACTACTTATTATTATTATATAAATATTAAACAGTGGTACTACTTATTATTATTATATAAATATTAAACAGTGGTACTACTTTATTATTATTATATAAATATTAAACAGTGGTACTACTTTATTATTATTATTATATAAATATTAAACAGTGGTACTACTTATTATTATTATATAAATATTAAACAGTGGTACTACTATTATTATTATATAAATATTATTATTATTATATAAATATTAAACAGTGGTACTACTTATTATTATTATATAAATATTAAACAGTGGTACTACTTATTATTATTATTATATAAATATTAAACAGTGGTACTACTTATTATTATTATATAAATATTAAACAGTGGTACTTAAACAGTGGTACTACTTATTATTATTATATAAATATTAAACAGTGGTACCTATTATTATTATTATATAAATATTAAACAGTGGTACTACTTTATTATTATTATATAAATATTAAACAGTGGTACTACTTATTATTATTATATAAATATTAAACAGTGGTACTACTTATTATTATTATATAAATATTAAACAGTGGTACTTATTATTATTATTATAAATATTAAACAGTGGTACTACTTATTATTATTATATAAATATTAAACAGTGGTACTACTTTATTATTATATAAATATTAAACAGTGGTACTACTTATTTATTATTATATAAATATTAAACAGTGGTACTACTTATTATTATTATATAAATATTAAACAGTGGTACTACTTATTATTATTATATAAATATTAAACAGTGGTACTACTTATTATTATTATATAAATATTAAACAGTGGTACTACTATTATTATTATATAAATATTAAACAGTGGTATTATTATTATTATATAAATATTAAACAGTGGTACTACTTATTATTATTATATAAATATTAAACAGTGGTACTACTTTATTATTATTATATAAATATTAAACAGTGGTACTACTATTATTATTATTATATAAATATTAAACAGTGGTACTACTTATTATTATTATATAAATATTAAACAGTGGTACTACTTATTATTATTATATAAATATTAAACAGTGGTACTACTATTATTATTATATAAATATTAAACAGTGGTACTACTTATTATTATTATATAAATATTAAACAGTGGTAACATTATTATTATATAAATACATTACTTTATTATTATTATATAAATATTAAACAGTGGTACTACTTATTATTATTATATAAATATTAAACAGTGGTACTACTTATTATTATTATTATATAAATATTAAACAGTGGTACTACTTATTATTATTATATAAATATTAAACAGTGGTACTACTTATTATTATTATATAAATATTAAACAGTGGTACTACTTTATTATTATTATATAAATATTAAACAGTGGTACTACTTATTATTATTATATAAATATTAAACAGTGGTACTACTTATTATTATTATATAAATATTAAACAGTGGTACTACTTATTATTATTATATAAATATTAAACAGTGGTACTACTTATTATTATTATATAAATATTAAACAGTGGTACTACTTATTATTATTATATAAATATTAAACAGTACTAATTATTATTATATAAATATTAAACAGTGGTACTACTATTATTATTATTATATAAATATTAAACAGTGGTACACTTATTATTACAGTGGTACTACTTATTATTATTATATAAATATTAAACAGTGGTACTACTTATTATTATTATATAAATATTAAACAGTGGTACTACTTATTATTATTATATAAATATTAAACAGTGGTACTACTTTATTATTATTATATAAATATTAAACAGTGGTACTACTTATTATTATTATATAAATATTAAACAGTGGTACTACTTTATTATTATTATATAAATATTAAACAGTGGTACTTATTATTATATAAATATTAAACAGTGGTATTATTATTATTATATAAATATTAAACAGTGGTACTACTTATTATTATTATTATATAAATATTAAACAGTGGTACTACTTATTATTATTATATAAATATTAAACAGTGGTACTACTTATTATTATTATATAAATATTAAACAGTGGTACTACTATTATTATTATTATATAAATATTAAACAGTGGTACTACTTATTATTATTATTATATAAATATTAAACAGTGGTACTTATTATTATTATATAAATATTAAACAGTGGTACTACTTTATTATTATTATATAAATATTAAACAGTGGTACTACTATTATTATTATTATATAAATATTAAACAGTGGTACTACTTATTATTATTATTATATAAATATTAAACAGTGGTACTACTTTATTATTATTATATAAATATTAAACAGTGGTACTACTTATTATTATTATATAAATATTAAACAGTGGTACTACTTATTATTATTATATAAATATTAAACAGTGGTACTACTTATTATTATTATATAAATATTAAACAGTGGTACTATTATTATTATTATATAAATATTAAACAGTGGTACTACTTATTATTATTATATTAATAAATATTAAACAGTGGTACTACTTATTATTATTATATAAATATTAAACAGTGGTACTACTTATTATTATTATATAAATATTAAACAGTGGTACTACTATTATTATTATTATATAAATATTAAACAGTGGTACTACTATTATTATTATTATATAAATATTAAACAGTGGTACTACTATTATTATTATTATATAAATATTAAACAGTGGTACTACTTATTATTATTATATAAATATTAAACAGTGGTACTACTATTATTATTATTATATAAATATTAAACAGTGGTACTACTATTATTATTATTATATAAATATTAAACAGTGGTACTACTTATTATTATTATATAAATATTAAACAGTGGTACTACTATTATTATTATTATATAAATATTAAACAGTGGTACTACTTATTATTATTATATATAAACAGTGGTAATTATTATTATTATATAAATAAAACAGTGGTACTACTTATTATTATTATTATAAAATATTAAACAGTGGTACTACTTATTATTATTATATAAATATTAAACAGTGGTACTACTTTATTATTATTATATAAATATTAAACAGTGGTACTACTTTATTATTATTATATAAATATTAAACAGTGGTACTACTATTATTATTATTATATAAATATTAAACAGTGGTACTACTTATTATTATTATATAAATATTAAACAGTGGTACTACTATTATTATTATATAAAATATTAAACAGTGGTACTACTTATTATTATTATATAAATATTAAACAGTGGTACTACTTATTATTATTATATAAATATTAAACAGTGGTACTACTTATTATTATTATAAATATTAAACAGTGGTACTACTTATTATTATTATTATATAAATATTAAACAGTGGTACTACTTATTATTATTATATAAATATTAAACAGTGGTACTACTTATTATTATTATATAAATATTAAACAGTGGTACTACTTTATTATTATTATATAAATATTAAACAGTGGTACTACTTATTATTATTATATAAATATTAAACAGTGGTACTACTTATTATTATTATTATATAAATATTAAACAGTGGTACTAAATTATTATTATATAAATATTAAACAGTGGTACTACTATTATTATTATTATATAAATATTAAACAGTGGTACTACTTTATTATTATTATATAAATATTAAACAGTGGTACTACTTTATTATTATTATATAAATATTAAACAGTGGTACTACTTATTATTATTATATAAATATTAAACAGTGGTACTACTTTATTATTATTATATAAATATTAAACAGTGGTACTACTTTATTATTATTATATAAATATTAAACAGTGGTACTACTTATTATTATTATTATATAAAATATTAAACAGTGGTACTACTTATTATTATTATTATATAAATATTAAACAGTGGTACTACTTATTATTATTATATAAATATTAAACAGTGGTACTACTTTTATTATTATTATATAAATATTAAACAGTGGTACTACTTATTATTATTATATAAATATTAAACAGTGGTACTACTTATTATTATTATATAAATATTAAACAGTGGTACTACTTTATTATTATTATATAAATATTAAACAGTGGTACTACTTATTATTATTATATAAATATTAAACAGTGGTACTACTTATTATTATTATATAAACATTAAACAGTGGTACTACTTAATATTATTATATAAATATTAAACAGTGGTACTACTTATTATTATTATTATAAATATTAAACAGTGGTACTACTTATTATTATTATTATATGAATATTAAACAGTGGTACTACTTATTATTATTATATAAATATTAAACAGTGGTACTACTTATTATTATTATTATAAATATTAAACAGTGGTACTACTTATTATTATTATTATAAATATTAAACAGTGGTACTACTTATTATTATTATATAAATATTAAACAGTGGTACTACTTATTATTATTATTATATAAATATTAAACAGTGGTACTACTTATTATTATTATATAAATATTAAACAGTAAATTATTATTATAAAATATTAAACAGTGGTACTACTTATTATTATTATATAAATATTAAACAGTGGTACTAATTATTATTATATAAATATTAAACAGTGGTACTACTTTATTATTATATAAATATTAAACAGTGGTACTACTTTATTATTATTATATAAATATTAAACAGTGGTACTACTTATTATTATTATATAAATATTAAACAGTGGTACTACTTATTATTATTATTATATAAATATTAAACAGTGGTACTACTTATTATTATTATTATATAAATATTAAACAGTGGTACTACTTATTATTATTATATAAATATTAAACAGTGGTACTACTTATTATTATTATTATATAAATATTAAACAGTGGTACTACTTATTATTATTATATAAATATTAAACAGTGGTACTACTATTATTATTATTATATAAATATTAAAACAGTGGTACTACTTATTATTATTATTATATAAATATTAAACAGTGGTACTATTATTATTATATAAATATTAAACAGTGGTACTATTATTATTATTATATAAATATTAAACAGTGGTACTACTTATTATTATTATTATATAAATATTAAACAGTGGTACTACTTTATTATTATTATATAAATATTAAACAGTGGTACTACTTATTATTATTATTATATAAATATTAAACAGTGGTACTACTTATTATTATTATATAAATATTAAACAGTGGTACTACTTATTATTATTATATAAATATTAAACAGTGGTACTACTTATTATTATTATTATAAATATTAAACAGTGGTACTACTATTATTATTATATAAATATTAAACAGTGGTACTACTTATTATTATTATATAAATATTAAACAGTGGTACTACTATTATTATTATTATATAAATATTAAACAGTGGTACTACTATTATTATTATTATATAAATATTAAACAGTGGTACTACTATTATTATTATTATATAAATATTAAACAGTGGTACTACTTATTATTATTATATAAATATTAAACAGTGGTACTACTTATTATTATTATATAAATATTAAACAGTGGTACTACTATTATTATTATTATATAAATATTAAACAGTGGTACTACTTATTATTATTATATAAATATTAAACAGTGGTACTACTTATTATTATTATATAAATATTAAACAGTGGTACTACTTATTATTATTATATAAATATTAAACAGTGGTACTACTATTATTATTATTATATAAATATTAAACAGTGGTACTACTTATTATTATTATATAAATATTAAACAGTGGTACTACTTATTATTATTATATAAATATTAAACAGTGGTACTACTATTATTATTATTATATAAATATTAAACAGTGGTACTACTATTATTATTATTATATAAATATTAAACAGTGGTACTACTTATTATTATTATATAAATATTAAACAGTGGTACTACTATTATTATTATTATATAAATATTAAACAGTGGTACTACTATTATTATTATTATATAAATATTAAACAGTGGTACTACTTATTATTATTATATAAATATTAAACAGTGGTACTACTTATTATTATTATATAAATATTAAACAGTGGTACTACTTATTATTATTATTATAAAATATTAAACAGTGGTACTACTATTATTATTATTATATAAATATTAAACAGTGGTACTACTTTATTATTATTATATAAATATTAAACAGTGGTACTACTTATTATTATTATATAAATATTAAACAGTGGTACTACTTATTATTATTATATAAATATTAAACAGTGGTACTACTTATTATTATTATATAAATATTAAACAGTGGTACTACTTATTATTATTATATAAATATTAAACAGTGGTACTACTTTATTATTATTATATAAATATTAAACAGTGGTACTACTTATTATTATTATATAAATATTAAACAGTGGTACTACTTATTATTATTATATAAATATTAAACAGTGGTACTACTATTATTATTATTATATAAATATTAAACAGTGGTACTACTTATTATTATTATATAAATATTAAACAGTGGTACTACTTATTATTATTATATAAATATTAAACAGTGGTACTACTTATTATTATTATATAAATATTAAACAGTGGTACTACTTATTATTATTATATAAATATTAAACAGTGGTACTACTATTATTATTATTATATAAATATTAAACAGTGGTACTACTTATTATTATTATATAAATATTAAACAGTGGTACTACTTATTATTATTATATAAATATTAAACAGTGGTACTACTATTATTATTATTATATAAATATTAAACAGTGGTACTACTTATTATTATTATATAAATATTAAACAGTGGTACTACTTATTATTATTATATAAATATTAAACAGTGGTACTACTATTATTATTATTATATAAATATTAAACAGTGGTACTACTATTATTATTATTATATAAATATTAAACAGTGGTACTACTTATTATTATTATATAAATATTAAACAGTGGTACTACTTATTATTATTATATAAATATTAAACAGTGGTACTACTATTATTATTATTATATAAATATTAAACAGTGGTACTACTATTATTATTATTATATAAATATTAAACAGTGGTACTACTTATTATTATTATATAAATATTAAACAGTGGTACTACTTATTATTATTATTATATAAATATTAAACAGTGGTACTACTTATTATTATTATTATATAAATATTAAACAGTGGTACTACTTATTATTATTATATAAATATTAAACAGTGGTACTACTTATTATTATTATTATATAAATATTAAACAGTGGTACTACTTATTATTATTATTATATAAATATTAAACAGTGGTACTACTTATTATTATTATTATATAAATATTAAACAGTGGTACTACTTATTATTATTATATAAATATTAAACAGTGGTACTACTTATTATTATTATATAAATATTAAACAGTGGTACTACTTATTATTATTATTATATAAATATTAAACAGTGGTACTACTTATTATTATTATTATATAAATATTAAACAGTGGTACTACTTATTATTATTATTATATAAATATTAAACAGTGGTACTACTTATTATTATTATTATATAAATATTAAACAGTGGTACTACTTATTATTATTATTATATAAATATTAAACAGTGGTACTACTTATTATTATTATTATATAAATATTAAACAGTGGTACTACTTATTATTATTATTATATAAATATTAAACAGTGGTACTACTTATTATTATTATATAAATATTAAACAGTGGTACTACTTATTATTATTATTATATAAATATTAAACAGTGGTACTACTTATTATTATTATTATATAAATATTAAACAGTGGTACTACTTATTATTATTATTATATAAATATTAAACAGTGGTACTACTTATTATTATTATTATATAAATATTAAACAGTGGTACTACTTATTATTATTATTATATAAATATTAAACAGTGGTACTACTTATTATTATTATTATATAAATATTAAACAGTGGTACTACTTATTATTATTATATAAATATTAAACAGTGGTACTACTTATTATTATTATTATATAAATATTAAACAGTGGTACTACTTATTATTATTATTATATAAATATTAAACAGTGGTACTACTTATTATTATTATTATATAAATATTAAACAGTGGTACTACTTATTATTATTATTATATAAATATTAAACAGTGGTACTACTTATTATTATTATTATATAAATATTAAACAGTGGTACTACTTATTATTATTATATAAATATTAAACAGTGGTACTACTTATTATTATTATTATATAAATATTAAACAGTGGTACTACTTATTATTATTATTATATAAATATTAAACAGTGGTACTACTTATTATTATTATATAAATATTAAACAGTGGTACTACTTATTATTATTATATAAATATTAAACAGTGATACTACTTATTATTATTATATAAATATTAAACAGTGGTACTACTTATTATTATTATTATATAAATATTAAACAGTGGTACTACTTATTATTATTATTATATAAATATTAAACAGTGGTACTACTTATTATTATTATATAAATATTAAACAGTGGTACTACTTATTATTATTATATAAATATTAAACAGTGGTACTACTTATTATTATTATATAAATATTAAACAGTGGTACTACTTATTATTATTATTATATAAATATTAAACAGTGGTACTACTTATTATTATTATTATATAAATATTAAACAGTGGTACTACTTATTATTATTATTATATAAATATTAAACAGTGGTACTACTTATTATTATTATTATATAAAAATATTAAACAGTGGTACTACTTATTATTATTATTATATAAATATTAAACAGTGGTACTACTTATTATTATTATTATATAAATATTAAACAGTGGTACTACTTATTATTATTATATAAATATTAAACAGTGGTACTACTTATTATTATTATTATATAAATATTAAACAGTGGTACTACTTATTATTATTATATAAATATTAAACAGTGGTACTACTTTATTATTATTATATAAATATTAAACAGTGGTACTACTTATTATTATTATTATATAAATATTAAACAGTGGTACTACTTATTATTATTATTATATAAATATTAAACAGTGGTACTACTTATTATTATTATATAAAATATTAAACAGTGGTACTACTTATTATTATTATATAAATATTAAACAGTGGTACTACTTATTATTATTATTATATAAATATTAAACAGTGGTACTACTTATTATTATTATTATAAAATATTAAACAGTGGTACTACTTATTATTATTATTATATAAATATTAAACAGTGGTACTACTATTATTATTATTATATAAATATTAAACAGTGGTACTACTTATTATTATTATATAAATATTAAACAGTGGTACTACTTATTATTATTATATAAATATTAAACAGTGGTACTACTTATTATTATTATTATATAAATATTAAACAGTGGTACTACTTATTTATTATTATATAAATATTAAACAGTGGTACTACTTATTATTATTATATAAATATTAAACAGTGGTACTACTTATTATTATTATATAAATATTAAACAGTGGTACTACTTATTATTATTATTATATAAATATTAAACAGTGGTACTACTTATTATTATTATTATATAAATATTAAACAGTGGTACTACTTATTATTATTATTATATAAATATTAAACAGTGGTACTACTTATTATTATTATTATATAAATATTAAACAGTGGTACTACTTATTATTATTATATAAATATTAAACAGTGGTACTACTTATTATTATTATATAAATATTAAACAGTGGTACTACTTATTATTATTATTATATAAATATTAAACAGTGGTACTACTTATTATTATTATATAAATATTAAACAGTGGTACTACTTATTATTATTATTATATAAATATTAAACAGTGGTACTACTTATTATTATTATTATATAAATATTAAACAGTGGTACTACTTATTATTATTATTATATAAATATTAAACAGTGGTACTACTTATTATTATTATTATATAAATATTAAACAGTGGTACTACTTATTATTATTATATAAATATTAAACAGTGGTACTACTTATTATTATTATTATATAAATATTAAACAGTGGTACTACTTATTATTATTATTATATAAATATTAAACAGTGGTACTACTTATTATTATTATATAAATATTAAACAGTGGTACTACTTATTATTATTATTATATAAATATTAAACAGTGGTACTACTTATTATTATTATATATAAATATTAAACAGTGGTACTACTTATTATTATTATTATATAAATATTAAACAGTGGTACTACTTATTATTATTATTATATAAATATTAAACAGTGGTACTACTATTATTATTATATAAATATTAAACCGATGATTCAACAACACATTACATGACAGCATCCCAAATGGCCCCCTATTCCCTATGTAGTGCACTACTTTTGACCAGGGCCCTATTCCCTATGTAGTGCACTACTTTAGACCAGGGCCCTATTCCCTATGTAGTGCACTACTTTAGACCAGAACCCTATTCCCTGTGTAGTGCACTACTTTAGACCAGGGCCCTATTCCCTATGTAGTGCACTACTTTAGACCAGAACCCTATTCCCTATGTAGTGCACTACTTTAGACCAGGGCCCTATTCCCTATGTAGTGCACTACTTTTGACTACATAGGGCCCTATTCCCTATGTAGTGCACTACTTTAGACCAGAACCCTATTCCCTACGTAATGCACTACTTTAGACCAGGCCCTATTCCCTATGTAGTGCACTACTTTAGACCAGAACCCTATTCCCTATGTAGTGCACTACTTTAGACCAGGGCCCTATTCCCTATGTAGTGCACTACTTTAGACCAGAACCCTATTCCCTATGTAGTGCACTACTTTAGACCAGGGCCCTATTCCATATGTGGTGCACTACTATAGACCAGAACCCTATTCCCTATGTAGTGCACTACTTTAGACCAGAACCCTATTCCCTATGTAGTGCACTACTTTAGACCAGGGCCCTATTCCCTATGTAGTGCACTACTTTAGACCAGAACCCTATTCCCTATGTAGTGCACTACTTTTGACCAGGCCCTATTCCCTATGTAGTGCACTACTTTTGACCAGGGCCCTATTCCCTATGTAGTGCACTACTTTTGACCAGGCCCTATTCCCTATGTAGTGCACTACTTTAGACCAGGGCCCTATTCCCTATGTAGTGCACTACTTTTGACCAGGCCCTATTCCCTATGTAGTGCACTACTTTTGACCAGGTCCTATTCCCTATGTAGTGCACTACTTTTGACCAGGCCCTATTCCCTATGTAGTGCACTACTTTTGACCAGGACCTATAGGGTTATATAGGAACTAGGGTGCCATTTTGGGAAGCATCCGTGTGGTTGCCTACAGCACGACCTTGACATTATAGTACTAAAAGGTAATTATACTGCATGATGTGCATTTTAATGTAAAATCATTTTGGCAGGAGTGGGCTTTAAATCAATAGATTTAACATTACAGACAGACTATATGGGGAAACTGCTCATGTAAAGCCACCTCTATTGATTCAGGACCTAAAGTAGGGTCGTCTACCTCTATTGATTCAGGACCTAAAGTAGGGTCGTCTACCTCTATTGATTCAGGACCTAAAGTAGGGTGGTCTACCTCTATTGATTCAGGACCTAAAGTAGGGTTGTCTACCTCTATTGATTCAGGACCTAAAGTAGGGTCGTCTACCTCTATTGATTCAGGACCTAAAGTAGGGTCGTCTACCTCTATTGATTCAGGACCTAAAGTAGGGTCGTCTACCTCTATTGATTCAGGACCTAAAGTAGGGTCGTCTACCTCTATTGATTCAGGACCTAAAGTAGGGTCGTCTACCTCTATTGATTCAGGACCTAAAGTAGGGTCGTCTACCTCTATTGATTCAGGACCTAAAGTAGGGTCGTCTACCTCTATTGATTCAGGACCTAAAGTAGGGTCGTCTACCTCTATTGATTCAGGACCTAAAGTAGGGTTGTCTACCTCTATTGATTCAGGACCTAAAGTAGGGTTGTCTCCCTCTATTGATACAGGACCTAAAGTAGGGTCGTCTACAGTAGGGTCGTCTACCTCTATTGATACAGGACCTACAGTAGGGTCGTCTACCTCCCTATTGATACAGGACCTAAAGTAGGGTTCATCTACCAACCTATTGATTCAGGACCTAAAGTAGGGTTGTCTACCTCTATTGATTCAGGACCTAAAGTAGGGTCGTCTACCTCTATTGATTCAGGACCTAAAGTAGGGTCGTCTACCTCTATTGATTCAGGACCTAAAGTAGGGTCGTCTACCTCTATTGATACAGGACCTAAAGTAGAGTCGTCTACCTCTATTGATACAGGACCTATAGTAGGGTCGTCTACCTCTATTGATACAGGACCTAAAGTAGAGTTGTCTACCTCTATTGATACAGGACCTAAAGTAGGATCGTCTACCTCTATTGATACAGGACCTACAGTAGGGTTGTCTACCTCTATTGATACAGGACCTAAAGTAGGGTCGTCTACCTCCTATTGATTCAGGACCTAAAGTAGGGTCGTCTACCTCTATTGATTCAGGACCTAAAGTAGGGTCGTCTACCTCTATTGATTCAGGACCTAAAGTAGGGTGGTCTACCTCTATTGATTCAGGACCTAAAGTAGGGTCGTCTACCTCTATTGATTCAGGACCTAAAGTAGGGTCGTCTACCTCTATTGATTCAGGACCTAAAGTAGGGTCGTCTACCTCTATTGATTCAGGACCTAAAGTAGGGTCATCTACCTCTATTGATTCAGGACCTAAAGTAGGGTCGTCTACCTCTATTGATTCAGGACCTAAAGTAGGGTCGTCTACCTCTATTGATTCAGGACCTAAAGTAGGGTTGTCTACCTCTATTGATTCAGGACCTAAAGTAGGGTCGTCTACCTCTATTGATTCAGGACCTAAAGTAGGGTTGTCTCCCTCTATTGATACAGGACCTAAAGTAGGGTCGTCTACAGTAGGGTTGTCTACCTCTATTGATACAGGACCTACAGTAGGGTCGTCTACCTCTATTGATTCAGGACCTAAAGTAGGGTCGTCTACCTCCTATTGATTCAGGACCTAAAGTAGGGTCGTCTACCTCTATTGATTCAGGACCTAAAGTAGGGTCGTCTACCTCTATTGATACAGGACCTAAAGTAGAGTCATCTACCTCTATTGATACAGGACCTAAAGTAGGGTCGTCTACCTCTATTGATACAGGACCTACAGTAGGGTCGTCTACCTCTATTGATACAGGACCTAAAGTAGGGTCGTCTACCTCTATTGATTCAGGACCTAAAGTAGGGTCGTCTACCTCTATTGATTCAGGACCTAAAGTAGGGTCTTCTACCTCTATTGATTCAGGACCTAAAGTAGGGTCGTCTACCTCTATTGATACAGGACCTAAAGTAGGGTCGTCTACCTCCTATTGATACAGGACCTAAAGTAGGGTTGTCTACCTCCTATTGATACAGGACCTAAAGTAGGGTCGTCTACCTCTATTGATACAGGACCTAAAGTAGGGTTGTCTACCTCTATTGATACAGGACCTAAAGTAGGGTCGTCTACCTCCTATTGATACAGGACCTAAAGTAGGGTCGTCTACCTCCTATTGATACAGGACCTAAAGTAGGGTCGTCTACCTCCTATTGATACAGGACCTAATGTAGGGTCGTCTACCTCCTATTGATTCAGGACCTAAAGTAGGGTCGTCTACCTCCTATTGATACAGGACCTAAAGTAGGGTCGTCTACCTCTATTGATTCAGGACCTAAAGTAGGGTCGTCTACCTCTATTGATACAGGACCTAAAGTAGGGTTGTCTACCTCCTATTGATTCAGGACCTAAAGTAGGGTCGTCTACCTCCTATTGATACAGGACCTAAAGTAGGGTCGTCTACCTCCTATTGATACAGGACCTAAAGTAGGGTTGTCTACCTCCTATTGATTCAGGACCTAAAGTAGGGTCGTCTACCTCTATTGATACAGGACCTAAAGTAGGGTCGTCTACCTCTATTGATACAGGACCTAAAGTAGGGTCGTCTACCTCTATTGATTCAGGACCTAAAGTAGGGTCGTCTACCTCTATTGATTCAGGACCTAAAGTAGGGTCGTCTACCTCTTGATTCAGGACCTAAAGTAGGGTCGTCTACCTCTATTGATACAGGACCTAAAGTAGGGTCGTCTACCTCTATTGATTCAGGACCTAAAGTAGGGTCGTCTACCTCCTATTGATACAGGACCTAAAGTAGGGTCGTCTACCTCCTATTGATACAGGACCTAAAGTAGGGTCGTCTACCTCTATTGATTCAGGACCTAAAGTAGGGTCGTCTACCTCTTGATTCAGGACCTAAAGTAGGGTCGTCTACCTCCTATTGATACAGGACCTAAAGTAGGGTCGTCTACCTCCTATTGATACAGGACCTAATGTAGGGTCGTCTACCTCCTATTGATTCAGGACCTAAAGTAGGGTCGTCTACCTCCTATTGATACAGGACCTAAAGTAGGGTCGTCTACCTCTATTGATTCAGGACCTAAAGTAGGGTCGTCTACCTCTATTGATACAGGACCTAAAGTAGGGTTGTCTACCTCCTATTGATTCAGGACCTAAAGTAGGGTCGTCTACCTCCTATTGATACAGGACCTAAAGTAGGGTCGTCTACCTCTATTGATACAGGACCTAAAGTAGGGTTGTCTACCTCCTATTGATTCAGGACCTAAAGTAGGGTCGTCTACCTCTATTGATACAGGACCTAAAGTAGGGTCGTCTACCTCTATTGATACAGGACCTAAAGTAGGGTCGTCTACCTCTATTGATTCAGGACCTAAAGTAGGGTCGTCTACCTCTATTGATTCAGGACCTAAAGTAGGGTCGTCTACCTCTTGATTCAGGACCTAAAGTAGGGTCGTCTACCTCTATTGATACAGGACCTAAAGTAGGGTCGTCTACCTCTATTGATTCAGGACCTAAAGTAGGGTCGTCTACCTCCTATTGATACAGGACCTAAAGTAGGGTCGTCTACCTCCTATTGATACAGGACCTAAAGTAGGGTCGTCTACCTCTATTGATTCAGGACCTAAAGTAGGGTCGTCTACCTCTTGATTCAGGACCTAAAGTAGGGTCGTCTACCTCTATTGATTCAGGACCTAAAGTAGGGTCGTCTACCTCTATTGATTCAGGACCTAAAGTAGGGTCGTCTACCTCTATTGATTCAGGACCTAAAGTAGGGTTGTCTACCTCTATTGATTCAGGACCTAAAGTAGGGTTGTCTCCCTCTATTGATACAGGACCTAAAGTAGGGTCGTCTACAGTAGGGTCGTCTACCTCTATTGATACAGGACCTACAGTAGGGTCGTCTACCTCTATTGATTCAGGACCTAAAGTAGGGTCGTCTACCTCTATTGATTCAGGACCTAAAGTAGGGTCGTCTACCTCTATTGATTCAGGACCTAAAGTAGGGTTGTCTACCTCTATTGATTCAGGACCTAAAGTAGGGTTGTCTCCCTCTATTGATACAGGACCTAAAGTAGGGTCGTCTACAGTAGGGTCGTCTACCTCTATTGATACAGGACCTACAGTAGGGTCGTCTACCTCTATTGATACAGGACCTACAGTAGGGTCGTCTACCTCTATTGATTCAGGACCTAAAGTAGGGTCGTCTACCAACCTATTGATTCAGGACCTAAAGTAGGGTCGTCTACCTCTATTGATTCAGGACCTAAAGTAGGGTCGTCTACCTCTATTGATTCAGGACCTAAAGTAGGGTCGTCTACTTCTATTGATACAGGACCTAAAGTAGAGTCGTCTACCTCTATTGATACAGGACCTACAGTAGGGTCGTCTACCTCTATTGATACAGGACCTAAAGTAGGGTTGTCTACCAACCTATTGATTCAGGACCTAAAGTAGGGTCGTCTACCAACCTATTGATTCAGGACCTAAAGTAGGGTCGTCTACCTCTATTGATTCAGGACCTAAAGTAGGGTCGTCTACCTCTATTGATTCAGGACCTAAAGTAGGGTCGTCTACCTCTATTGATTCAGGACCTAAAGTAGGGTTGTCTACCTCTATTGATTCAGGACCTAAAGTAGGGTTGTCTCCCTCTATTGATACAGGACCTAAAGTAGGGTCGTCTACAGTAGGGTCGTCTACCTCTATTGATACAGGACCTACAGTAGGGTCGTCTACCTCTATTGATACAGGACCTAAAGTAGGGTCGTCTACCAACCTATTGATTCAGGACCTAAAGTAGGGTCGTCTACCTCTATTGATTCAGGACCTAAAGTAGGGTCGTCTACCTCTATTGATTCAGGACCTAAAGTAGGGTCGTCTACCTCTATTGATTCAGGACCTAAAGTAGGGTCGTCTACCTCTATTGATACAGGACCTAAAGTAGAGTCGTCTACCTCTATTGATACAGGACCTATAGTAGGGTCGTCTACCTCTATTGATACAGGACCTAAAGTAGAGTTGTCTACCTCTATTGATACAGGACCTAAAGTAGGGTCGTCTACCTCTATTGATACAGGACCTACAGTAGGGTTGTCTACCTCTATTGATACAGGACCTAAAGTAGGGTCGTCTACCTCCTATTGATTCAGGACCTAAAGTAGGGTCGTCTACCTCTATTGATTCAGGACCTAAAGTAGGGTCGTCTACCTCTATTGATTCAGGACCTAAAGTAGGGTGGTCTACCTCTATTGATTCAGGACCTAAAGTAGGGTCGTCTACCTCTATTGATTCAGGACCTAAAGTAGGGTCGTCTACCTCTATTGATTCAGGACCTAAAGTAGGGTCGGACCTCTACCTCTATTGATTCAGGACCTAAAGTAGGGTTGTCTCCTCTATTGATACAGGACCTAAAGTAGGGTTGTCTGTCTACAGTAGGGTTGTCTACCTCTATTGATACAGGACCTAAAGTAGGGTCGTCTACCTCTATTGATTCAGGACCTAAAGTAGGGTCGTCTACCTCCTATTGATTCAGGACCTAAAGTAGGGTCGTCTACCTCTATTGATTCAGGACCTAAAGTAGGGTCGTCTACCTCTATTGATACAGGACCTAAAGTAGAGTCATCTACCTCTATTGATACAGGACCTAAAGTAGGGTCGTCTACCTCTATTGATACAGGACCTACAGTAGGGTCGTCTACCTCTATTGATACAGGACCTAAAGTAGGGTCGTCTACCTCTATTGATTCAGGACCTAAAGTAGGGTCGTCTACCTCTATTGATTCAGGACCTAAAGTAGGGTCGTCTACCTCTATTGATACAGGACCTAAAGTAGGGTCGTCTACCTCCTATTGATACAGGACCTAAAGTAGGGTTGTCTACCTCCTATTGATACAGGACCTAAAGTAGGGTCGTCTACCTCTATTGATACAGGACCTAAAGTAGGGTTGTCTACCTCTATTGATACAGGACCTAAAGTAGGGTCGTCTACCTCCTATTGATACAGGACCTAAAGTAGGGTCGTCTACCTCCTATTGATACAGGACCTAAAGTAGGGTCGTCTACCTCCTATTGATACAGGACCTAATGTAGGGTCGTCTACCTCCTATTGATTCAGGACCTAAAGTAGGGTCGTCTACCTCCTATTGATACAGGACCTAAAGTAGGGTTGTCTACCTCTATTGATTCAGGACCTAAAGTAGGGTCGTCTACCTCTATTGATACAGGACCTAAAGTAGGGTTGTCTACCTCCTATTGATTCAGGACCTAAAGTAGGGTCGTCTACCTCCTATTGATACAGGACCTAAAGTAGGGTCGTCTACCTCCTATTGATACAGGACCTAAAGTAGGGTTGTCTACCTCCTATTGATTCAGGACCTAAAGTAGGGTCGTCTACCTCTATTGATACAGGACCTAAAGTAGGGTCGTCTACCTCTATTGATACAGGACCTAAAGTAGGGTCGTCTACCTTTATTGATTCAGGACCTAAAGTAGGGTCATCTACCTCTATTGATTCAGGACCTAAAGTAGGGTCGTCTACCTCTTGATTCAGGACCTAAAGTAGGGTCGTCTACCTCTATTGATACAGGACCTAAAGTAGGGTCGTCTACCTCTATTGATTCAGGACCTAAAGTAGGGTCGTCTACCTCCTATTGATACAGGACCTAAAGTAGGGTCGTCTACCTCCTATTGATACAGGACCTAAAGTAGGGTCGTCTACCTCTATTGATTCAGGACCTAAAGTAGGGTCGTCTACCTCTTGATTCAGGACCTAAAGTAGGGTCGTCTACCTCTATTGATTCAGGACCTAAAGTAGGGTCGTCTACCTCTATTGATTCAGGACCTAAAGTAGGGTCGTCTACCTCTATTGATTCAGGACCTAAAGTAGGGTTGTCTACCTCTATTGATTCAGGACCTAAAGTAGGGTTGTCTCCCTCTATTGATACAGGACCTAAAGTAGGGTCGTCTACCTCTATTGATACAGGACCTACAGTAGGGTCGTCTACCTCTATTGATACAGGACCTAAAGTAGGGTCGTCTACCAACCTATTGATTCAGGACCTAAAGTAGGGTCGTCTACCAACCTATTGATTCAGGACCTAAAGTAGGGTCGTCTACCTCTATTGATTCAGGACCTAAAGTAGGGTCGTCTACCTCTATTGATTCAGGACCTAAAGTAGGGTCGTCTACTTCTATTGATACAGGACCTAAAGTAGAGTCGTCTACCTCTATTGATACAGGACCTACAGTAGGGTCGTCTACCTCTATTGATACAGGACCTAAAGTAGGGTTGTCTACCAACCTATTGATTCAGGACCTAAAGTAGGGTCGTCTACCAACCTATTGATTCAGGACCTAAAGTAGGGTCGTCTACCTCTATTGATTCAGGACCTAAAGTAGGGTCGTCTACCTCTATTGATTCAGGACCTAAAGTAGGGTCGTCTACTTCTATTGATACAGGACCTAAAGTAGAGTTGTCTACCTCTATTGATACAGGACCTAAAGTAGGGTCGTCTACCTCTATTGATACAGGACCTAAAGTAGGGTCGTCTACCAACCTATTGATTCAGGACCTAAAGTAGGGTCGTCTACCAACCTATTGATTCAGGACCTAAAGTAGGGTCGTCTACCTCTATTGATTCAGGACCTAAAGTAGGGTCGTCTACCTCTATTGATTCAGGACCTAAAGTAGGGTCGTCTACTTCTATTGATACAGGACCTAAAGTAGAGTCGTCTACCTCTATTGATACAGGACCTAAAGTAGGGTCGTCTACCTCTATTGATACAGGACCTAAAGTAGAGTTGTCTACCTCTATTGATACAGGACCTAAAGTAGGGTCGTCTACCTCTATTGATACAGGACCTACAGTAGGGTCGTCTACCTCTATTGATACAGGACCTAAAGTAGGGTCGTCTACCTCCTTTTGATTCAGGACCTAAAGTAGGGTCGTCTACCTCTATTGATTCAGGACCTAAAGTAGGGTCGTCTACCTCGTTTGATTCAGGACCTAAAGTAGGGTGGTCTACCTCTATTGATTCAGGACCTAAAGTAGGGCCGTCTACCTCTATTGATTCAGGACCTAAAGTAGGGTCGTCTACCTCTATTGATTCAGGACCTAAAGTAGGGTCGTCTACCTCGTTTGATTCAGGACCTAAAGTAGGGTCGTCTACCTCTATTGATTCAGGACCTAAAGTAGGGTCGTCTACCTCTATTGATTCAGGACCTAAAGTAGGGTCGTCTACCTCTATTGATTCAGGACCTAAAGTAGGGTTGTCTACCTCTATTGATTCAGGACCTAAAGTAGGGTCGTCTACCTCTATTGATTCAGGACCTAAAGTAGGGTTGTCTCCCTCTATTGATACAGGACCTAAAGTAGGGTCGTCTACAGTAGGGTCGTCTACCTCTATTGATACAGGACCTACAGTAGGGTCGTCTACCTCTATTGATTCAGGACCTAAAGTAGGGTCGTCTACCTCCTATTGATTCAGGACCTAAAGTAGGGTCGTCTACCTCTATTGATTCAGGACCTAAAGTAGGGTCGTCTACCTCTATTGATTCAGGACCTAAATTAGGGTCGTCTACCTCTATTGATACAGGACCTGAAGTAGAGTCGTCTACCTCTATTGATACAGGACCTAAAGTAGGGTCGTCTACCTCTATTGATACAGGACCTAAAGTAGAGTCGTCTACCTCTATTGATACAGGACCTAAAGTAGGGTCGTCTACCTCTATTGATACAGGACCTACAGTAGGGTCGTCTACCTCTATTGATACAGGACCTAAAGTAGGGTCGTCTACCTCTATTGATTCAGGACCTAAAGTAGGGTCGTCTACCTCTATTGATTCAGGACCTAAAGTAGGGTCGTCTACCTCTATTGATTCAGGACCTAAAGTAGGGTTGTCTACCTCTATTGATACAGGACCTAAAGTAGGGTCGTCTACCTCCTATTGATACAGGACCTAAAGTAGGGTTGTCTACCTCCTATTGATACAGGACCTAAAGTAGGGTTGTCTACCTCTATTGATACAGGACCTAAAGTAGGGTCGTCTACCTCCTATTGATACAGGACCTAAAGTAGGGTCGTCTACCTCCTATTGATACAGGACCTAAAGTAGGGTCGTCTACCTCCTATTGATACAGGACCTAAAGTAGGGTCGTCTACCTCCTATTGATTCAGGACCTAAAGTAGGGTCGTCTACCTCCTATTGATACAGGACCTAAAGTAGGGTCGTCTACCTCTATTGATTCAGGACCTAAAGTAGGGTCGTCTACCTCTATTGATACAGGACCTAAAGTAGGGTCGTCTACCTCCTATTGATTCAGGACCTAAAGTAGGGTCGTCTACCTCTATTGATTCAGGACCTAAAGTAGGGTTGTCTACCTCCTATTGATACAGGACCTAAAGTAGGGTCGTCTACCTCCTATTGATTCAGGACCTAAAGTAGGGTCGTCTACCTCTATTGATTCAGGACCTAAAGTAGGGTCGTCTACCTCCTATTGATACAGGACCTAAAGTAGGGTCGTCTACCTCCTATTGATTCAGGACCTAAAGTAGGGTCGTCTACCTCTATTGATTCAGGACCTAAAGTAGGGTTGTCTACCTCTATTGATTCAGGACCTAAAGTAGGGTCGTCTACCTCCTATTGATACAGGACCTAAAGTAGGGTCGTCTACCTCCTATTGATTCAGGACCTAAAGTAGGGTCGTCTACCTCTATTGATTCAGGACCTAAAGTAGGGTCGTTACTTGTCTTGATAAGGCCAAGGTTTTCAAAACACAACAACAAATGAACCCTCTTCATTCAGGACAATGTGATGTTAAATGTAAATTCCTCCCGGACAGAGTGGTTTTCAAGAGGTTGTTCTGTCCTGTTCGTCTTGAATAGACCTTTGTGTTGGATACAATGGAGCCCTGACGGTCCTCGCTGTCTGTCTCTCTCTGTCTCTCTCTCTCTCACCTCTCTCTGTCTCAGGACCTCTAAAGTCTCTCTCTCTCTATTCTGTCTCTAGGGTCTGTCTGTCTCTCTATCTGTCTCACTCTCTCTGATCTCTCTCTCTGATCAGGACCTAAAGTAGGGTCGTCTACCTCTATTGATATCTCTAAAGTAGGGTCTGTCTACCTCTCTGTCTCTCTAAAGTCTGTCTCTCTCTATGTCTATAAGTATCTCTACTCTATATATAAAGTCTCTACCTCTGTTGATACAGGACCTCTGTCTCTCTCTCTATTCTCTGTCCTCTCTCTGTCTCTCTCTATCTCACTCTCTCTAAACCCATTGTCTCTCTCTCTGTCTATCTCTCTTGATTCAGGACCTAAAGTAGGGTCTCTACTCTCTATCTACAGGACCTAAAGTAGAGTCGTCTCTCTACTCTCCTATTGATACAGGACCTAAAGTAGAGTTGTCTACTCTCTCTGTCTACAGGACCTAAAGTAGGGTCGTACTCTCAGGACTCTAGGGTCTCACCTAAAGTAGGGTGTATCTCCTATTGATTCAGGACCTAAAGTAGGGTCACTACCTCTATTGTCTACTCTCTCTATTGATACAGGACCTAAAGTAGGGTCGTCTACCTCTCTATTGATACAGGACCTAAAGTAGGGTCTCTCTACCTCCTCTATTGATTCAGGACCTAAAGTAGGGTCGTCTACTCTCATTGATCAGGACCTAAAGTAGGGTCACTCTATTGATTCAGGACTCTAGTCTCACTCTCTCTGATTCAGGACCTAAAGTAGTCGTCTACCTCTATTGATTCAGGACCTAAAGTAGGGTCTCTACAGGACCTAAAGTAGGGTTGTCTCCTATGATACAGGACCTCAGGACCTAAAGTAGGGTCTCTCTCACTACTCTCTCTCACTACAGGACCTAAAGTAGGGTCGTCTCACCTCCATTGATTCACCTAAAGTAGGGTCCTCACTCTCTCTCTGATTCAGGACCTAAAGTAGGGTCTCTACTCTCCTCTTGATACAGGACCTAAAGTGGTCTCTTCTCAGGACCTAAAGTAGGTCGTCTCTGTCTATTGATCTCAGGACCTCTAGGGTTGTCTACCTCTATTGTTCAGGACCTACAGTATCTCTCACTCTATTGATACAGGACCTCTCTGTCTGTCTCTCTCTCTGTCTCTCTCTGTCTCACTCTCTCTATTGATTCTGTCTAAAGTGGGTCTCTGTCTTGATCCTGTCTCAAAACTGTCTCTCTTCTCAGGACTGTGATGTCACCTCCTATCTCTGTCTTCTCTGTCTCTCTCTGTCTCTCTTGAATCCTCTGTCTCTCCTATTGATCTCTGACGGTCCTCTCTGTCTGTCTTCTCTGTCTCTCACTCTCTCTGTCTCTCTCTCTCTCTGTCTCTCTCTCTCTCTCTCTGTCTCTCTCTCTCTCTCTCTCTCTCTGTCTCTCTCTCTCTGTCTCTCTCACTCTCTCTCTCAGGACTCTCTCTCTCTCTCTCTCTCAGGACTCTCTCTCTCTCTCTCTCAGGACTCTCTGTCTCTCTCTCTGTCTCTCTCTCTCTCTCCTCTCTCTCTCTCTCTCTCTCTGTCTCTCTCTCTGTCTCTCTCTCTGTCTCAGGACTCTCTCTCTGTCTCTCTCTCTCTCTCTCTCTCTCTCTCTCTAGGGGTCTCTTCTCTGTATCTCTCACTTCTCTCTGTCTCTCTCTCACTCTCTCTCACTTGATCTTTCTCACCTGCAACTGAACTCTCTTCTTCTCTCTCTCTCTCTGTCTCTCTCTCTGTCTCTCTCTCTCTCTCTCCTGTCTCTCTCTCTCTCTCTGGAGCCCTTCTGTCTCAGGATTCTCACTCTCTCACTCTCTCTCTGTCTCACTCTCTCTCTCTCTCTCTGCTCTGTCTCTCTCTCTCTCTGTCTCTCTCTCTCTCTCTCTGAATCTCTCTGTCTCTCTCTCTCTCTCTCTCTCACTCTCTCTCTCTCTCTCTCTCCACTCTCTCTCTCTGTCTCTCTCTCTCTCTCTCTCTGTCTCTGTCTCTCTCTGTCTCTGTCTCTCTCTCTCTCTTCTCTGAGGGGTCATGGGCTCACTCTCTGTCTCTCTCTCTGTCTCTCTGTCTCTCATCTGTCTCTCTCTCACTCTCTCTGTCTCTCACTCTCACTCTCTCAAGAATCTCTCTCTCACTCTCTCTCTCTCTGTCTCTCTCTCTCTGTCTCTCTCTGTCTCTCAAGAACTGTCTCTCTCAACTCTCTCTCACTCTCTCTCCAGCTCTCTCTCTCTCTCACTCTCTCTCTCTCTCTCTCACTCTCTCTCTCTCTCTCTCTCTCTCACTCTCTCTCTCTCTCTCTCTCTCTCTCTCTCTCTCTCTCTCTCTGTCTCTCTCTCTGTCTCACTCTCTCTCTGTCTCTACTCTCTCTCTCTCTCTCTCTGTCTCTCTCTCTCTGTCTCTCTCTGTCTCTCTCTCTCTGTCTCTCTCTCTCTCCACTGTCTCTCTGTCTCTGTCTCTCTCTGTCTCACATCTGACTCTCTCTCTCTGTCTCTCTGTCTCTATCTCTCTGTGTTCTAAAAATGACTCTCTCTCTCTGTCTCTCTCTCTCTCTCTCACTCTCTCTCTCACTCTGTATGGTCTCTCACAATCTCCTGTGTCTCTCATCTCAAACCTCAACATCACATCACAATCTCTCTGTCTCTCTCTCTGTCTCTCTCTCTCTGTCTCTCTCTCACTCATCTCTGTCTCTGTCTGGAGTCATTCTGTCTAACAGGCACATCACTTTCCTCTGGAAACAGATGTCACTTTCTCACACTCTCTGTCCTCTCTGCTGAACTCTTTTCTCTCACTCTCATCTCTCTCTCTCTCTCTCTCTCTCTCTCTCTCTCTGTCTCTGTCTCTGTCCCTGTCTCTCTCTGTCTCTCTCTGTCTCTCTCTGTCTCTCTCTCTCTGTCTTCTGTCTCTCTGCCCTCTCAATGACATCAATACAAACCCGATTTCGCTGATCTTATTCTATTTTTCCTATTTTGTGTGGAAACAGAAGTTTCTCTCAACCTTCTGGATTCTGGAGAATATATAGAATGTACACTGAGTGGACAAAACATTATGAACACCTGCTCATTCCGTGACATAGTCTGACCAGTCTCCAGGTGAAAGCTATGATCCCTTATTGATGTCACCTGTTTGCTAAATCCACTTCAATCAGTGTAGATGAAGGGGAGGAGTCAGATTAAAGAGACATGACATTTGTATGTGTCATTCAGAGGGTGAATGGGCAAGAACGGGGTATGGTAGTAGGTAATAATAATAATAATAATAATAATAGGTAGGTGTCAGGAACAGACCTTTTTCTGTCAAGAACTGCGACGCTGCTGGGGTTTTCCCCACTGAACAGTTTCCTGTGTGTATCAAGAACTGTCCACAACAGAAAGGTCATCCAGCCAACTTATCACAACTGTGGGAAGCACAGGTGAGTCAACATGAACCAGCATCCCTGCGAACGCTTCGACACCTTGGATATCTGATTTGAGTTAAGATCTCAAATAGCCGTCATTCAGACGGCGACAGCTGGTCTTACCGGGGTCCGACACTTAAGTCTCTTGTCTGTAATGTATTTTTATTTAACAATTGACATACAGTTGCAGTCTGGGAATGTTTTCAGACACATTGACTGTTTCCACATGTTGTTGTGTTACAGACTTGTTCTAAAATGGATTCAATTGGGGGTGTGGTTCTCGCCCTCGTCAATCAACACACAATGACATCACAATACCGCAACATGACATCACAATACCGCAACATGACATCACAATACCGCAACATGACATCACAGAACCACATAATGACATTACAATACCATACCGCATAATGACATCACAATACCGCATAATGACATCACAATACCGCATAATGACATCACAATACCATACCGCATAATGACATTGAATACCGCATAATGACATCACAATACCGCATCATGACATCACAATACCGCATCATGACAAAGCAAAAACAGGTTGTTGGAAATTTTTGCAATTGTATGCTCCTCAGACCAACAAATATTTTAATATCAGACATAAGAGTCACAGCAAAAAATATTTAGTATGATTTCTTCTACATTATTTTAGGCCCAGCTCTTGGAACTTTATCTTTCCTGTATATAGCCACTATATTGTGATCACTGCATCCAATGGGTAAGGATACTGCTTTAGAACAACGTTCTACGGTATTAGTAAACATGTGATCGATACATGTGGGTGATCTTGTTCCTGTTGTGTTTGTAAACACCCTGATAGGTTGATTAATAACCTGAACCAGATTACAGACACTGGTTACAGTGAGAAGCTTCCTGTTGAGTGGGTTGATTAATAACCTGAACCAGATTACAGACACTGGTTACAGTGAGAAGCTTCCTGTTGAGTGGGTTGATTAATAACCTGAACCAGATTACAGACACTGGTTACAGTGAGAAGCTTCCTGTTGAGTGGGTTGATTAATAACCTGAACCAGATTACAGACACTGGTTACAGTGAGAAGCTTCCTGTTGAGTGGGTTGATTAATAACCTGAACCAGATTACAGACACTGGTCACAGTGAGAAGCTTCCTGTTGAGTAGGTTGATTAATAACCTGAACCAGATTACAGACACTGGTTACAGTGAGAAGCTTCCTGTTGAGTGGGTTGATTAATAACCTGAACCAGATTACAGACACTGGTTACAGTGAGAAGCTTCCTGTTGAGTGGGTTGATTAATAACCTGAACCAGATTACAGACACTGGTTACAGTGAGAAGCTTCCTGTTGAGTGGGTTGATTAATAACCTGAACCAGATTACAGACACTGGTTACAGTGAGAAGCTTCCTGTTGAGTGGGTTGATTAATAACCTGAACCAGATTACAGACACTGGTTACAGTGAGAAGCTTCCTGTTGAGTGGGTTGATTAATAACCTGAACCAGATTACAGACGCTGGTTACAGTGAGAAGCTTCCTGTTGAGTGGGTTGATTAATAACCTGAACCAGATTACAGACACTGGTCACAGTGAGAAGCTTCCTGTTGAGTGGGTTGATTAATAACCTGAACCAGATTACAGACACTGGTTACAGTGAGAAGCTTCCTGTTGAGTGGGTTGATTAATAACCTGAACCAGATTACAGACACTGGTTACAGTGAGAAGCTTCCTGTTGAGTGGGTTGATTAATAACCTGAACCAGATTACAGACACTGGTTGAGTGAGGTTGTTGAGTGGGTTGAAATAACCTGAACCAGATTACAGACACTGGTTACAGTGAGAAGCTTCCTGTTGAGTGGGTTGATTAATAACCTGAACCAGATTACAGACACTGGTTACAGTGAGAAGCTTCCTGTTGAGTGGGTTGATTAATAACCTGAACCAGATTACAGACACTGGTTACAGTGAGAAGCTTCCTGTTGAGTGGGTTGATTAATAACCTGAACCAGATTACAGACACTGGTTACAGTGAGAAGCTTCCTGTTGAGTGGGTTGATTAATTAATAACCTGAACCAGATTACAGACAGATTACTGGTTACAGTGAGAAGCTTCCTGTTGAGTGGGTTGATTAATAACCTGAACCAGATTACAGACACTGGTCACAGTGAGAAGCTTCCTGTTGAGTGGGTTGATTAATAACCTGAACCAGATTACAGACACTGGTTACAGTGAGAAGCTTCCTGTTGAGTGGGTTGATTAATAACCTGAACCAGATTACAGACACTGGTTACAGTGAGAAGCTTCCTGTTGAGTGGGTTGATTAATAACCTGAACCAGATTACAGACGCTGGTTACAGTGAGAAGCTTCCTGTTGAGTGGGTTGATTAATAACCTGAACCAGATTACAGACACTGGTCACAGTGAGAAGCTTCCTGTTGAGTGGGTTGATTAATAACCTGAACCAGATTACAGACACTGGTTACAGTGAGAAGCTTCCTGTTGAGTGGGTTGATTAATAACCTGAACCAGATTACAGACACTGGTTACAGTGAGAAGCTTCCTGTTGAGTGGGTTGATTAATAACCTGAACCAGATTACAGACACTGGTTACAGTGAGAAGCTTCCTGTTGAGTGGGTTGATTAATAACCTGAACCAGATTACAGACACTGGTTACAGTGAGAAGCTTCCTGTTGAGTGGGTTGATTAATAACCTGAACCAGATTACAGACACTGGTTACAGTGAGAAGCTTCCTGTTGAGTGGGTTGGTTAATAACCTGAACCAGATTACAGACACTGGTTACAGTGAGAAGCTTCCTGTTGAGTGGGTTGATTAATAACCTGAACCAGATTACAGACACTGGTTACAGTGAGAAGCTTCCTGTTGAGTGGGTTGATTAATAACCTGAACCAGATTACAGACACTGGTTACAGTGAGAAGCTTCCTGTTGAGTGGGTTGATTAATAACCTGAACCAGATTACAGACACTGGTTACAGTGAGAAGCTTCCTGTTGAGTGGGTTGATTAATAACCTGAACCAGATTACAGACACTGGTTACAGTGAGAAGCTTCCTGTTGAGTGGGTTGATTAATAACCTGAACCAGATTACAGACACTGGTTACAGTGAGAAGCTTCCTGTTGAGTGGGTTGATTAATAACCTGAACCAGATTACAGACACTGGTTACAGTGAGAAGCTTCCTGTTGAGTGGGTTGATTAATAACCTGAACCAGATTACAGACACTGGTCACAGTGAGAAGCTTCCTGTTGAGATTAATAACGGACAGTTTGATGACAACCAGTCAATATTCAGGTCCCCAAGAAAGTAGACCTCTGTTTACATCACGTACACTATCAAGCATTTTCACACACATTATTTAGATACTGACTGTTCGCACTTGGTGGCCTATAGCAGCACCCCCACTTGGTTGCCTATAGCAACCACAACACTTCAATAACACTTGACATAAGATCTTCTCTAAGTATTATGGGGGGGTGCAACTCAATTTGGAAGGTGTTCTTAATGTTTTGTACGCTCAGCGTATGTTGAGCATGTCATAACTATATCTCCAGTGTAGTTGGTTTTGTGCGTTAACCTTTCTAAACCTGAGGTCTAACTCTTGTTTGATTCTCTGTCTCTCTATCGCCCCAGGGGCCAAGAAGGAGGGAGCGGCGGGGTTCTTCAAGGGCATAGGGAAGGGTCTGGTGGGGTGGTGGCCAGGCCGACAGGGGGGCATCGTAGACATGGCCTCCAGCACCTTCCAAGGCATACAGAGGTTAGTAGAGAGACACAGGACACCAGAGACAAATACAGGACACTACAGAGGTTAGTAGAGAGACACAGGACACTACAGAGGTTAGTAGAGAGACACAGGACACTAGAGACAAATACAGGACACTACAGAGGTTAGTAGAGACAGGACACTACAGAGGTTAGTAGAGACACAGGACACTAGAGACAAATACAGGACAGTATTTAGGTTAGTAGAGGCGGGACACTACAGGGGTTAGTAGAGGAGGGACACTACAGGGGTTAGTAGAGGCGGGACACTACAGGGGTTAGTAGAGGCAAATAAAGGACACTACGAAGGTTATTAGAGACAAATGAAGGACACTACAGGGGTTAGTAGAGACACAGGACACTACAGGGGTTAGTAGAGGCGGGAGACTACAGAGGTTAGTAGAGACAAATAAAGGACACTACGAAGGTTATTAGAGACAAATAAAGGACACTACAGGGGTTAGTAGAGACACAGGACACTACGGAGAATAGTAGAGGTGGAACACTACAGGGGTTAGTAGAGGAGGGACACTACAGGGGTTAGTAGAGACGGGACACTACAGGGGTTAGTGGAGGCGGGACACTACAGGGGTTAGTAGAGACACAGGACACTACATGGGTTAGTAGAGTAGGGACACTACAGAGGTTAGTAGAGACACAGGACACTAGAGACAAATACAGGACACTACAGAGGTTAGTAGAGACAGGACACTACAGGGGTTAGTAGAGAGACACAGGACACTAGAGACAAATACAGGACACTACAGAGGTTAGTAGAGACGGGACACTACAGAGGTTAGTAGAGATGGGACACTACAGGGGTTAGTAGAGACAAATACAGGACACTACAGGGGTTAGTAGAGACACAGGACACTACAGGGGTTAGTAGAGGAGGGACACTACAGGGGTTAGTAGAGGAGGGACACTACAGGGGTTAGTAGAGATACAGGACACTACAGGGGTTAGTAGAGGCGGGACACTACAGGGGTTAGTAGAGGAGGGACACTACAGGGGTTAGTAGAGGCGGGACACTACAGGGGTTAGTAGAGGAGGGACACTACAGGGGTTAGTAGAGGTGGGACACTACAGGGGTTAGTAGAGGAGGGACACTACAGGGGTTAGTAGAGATACAGGACACTACAGGGGTTAGTAGAGGAGGGACACTACAGGGGTTAGTAGAGGAGGGACACTACAGGGGTTAGTAGAGGAGGGACACTACAGGGGTTAGTAGAGGAGGGACACTACAGAGGTTAGTAGAGGAGGGACACTACAGGGGTTAGTAGAGGGGGGACACTACAGGGGTTAGTAGAGGAGGGACACTACAGGGGTTAGTAGAGTAGGGACACTACAGGGGTTAGTAGAGGAGGGACACTACAGGGGTTAGTAGAGGAGGGACACTACAGGGGTTAGTAGAGGCGGGACACTACAGGGGTTAGTAGAGGAGGGACACTACAGGGGTTAGTAGAGGCAGGACACTACAGGGTTAGTAGAGGAGGGACACTACAGGGGTTAGTAGAGGAGGGACACTATAGGGGTTAGTAGAGGAGGGACACTACAGGGGTTAGTAGAGGAGGGACACTACAGGGGTTAGTAGAGGCGGGACACTACAGGGGTTAGTAGAGGCGGGACACTACAGGGGTTAGTAGAGGAGGGACACTACAGGGGTTAGTAGAGGCGGGACACTACAGGGGTTAGTAGAGGCGGGACACTACAGGGGTTAGTAGAGGCGGACACTACAGGGGTTAGTAGAGGCGGGACACTACAGGGGTTAGTAGAGGAGGGACACTACAGGGGTTAGTAGAGGAGGGACACTACAGGGGTTAGTAGAGGAGGGACACTACAGGGGTTAGTAGAGGAGGGACACTACAGGGCTTATTGTGATTTTATTTGGTTTGTTTAATGTGGTATTGTGTAACATTATTTATGTCTCTGTCTGGCGGTCATAACCATGTTTGGTGCTTTATGTTCTGTACCTTATAATTCTGACTAATTTTGTTAACTGTTCTGTTTTCATTTTGTTTTCTCATAAGTTAATGCCTTGGAGATGTTGTTTTTGTCTTTCTGTTGAGTGAGTATTTGGTGAGATGTGGGAAAGCTATGGTAATGACTGGTCGGCCATAGGGGAGGGGTTTGGTATCATAGGGGAGGGGTTTGGTATCATAGGGGAGGGGTTTGGTATCATAGGGGAGGGGTTTGGTATCATAGGGGAGGGGTTTGGTATCATAGGGGAGGGGTTTGGTATCATAGGGGAGGGGTTTGGTATCATAGGGGAGGGGTTTGGTATCATAGGGTAGGGGTTTGGTATCATAGGGGAGGGGTTTGGTATCATAGGGGAGGGGTTTGGTATCATAGGGGAGGGTTTGGGACTCATAGGGGAGGGGTTTGGGACTATAGGGGAGGGGTTTGGGACTATAGGGGAGGGGTTTGGGACTATAGGGAGGGGTTTGGGACTATAGGGGAGGGGATTGGGACTATAGGGGAGGGGTTTGTGACTATGGGGGAGGGGTTTGGGACTATAGGGGAGGGGTTTGGGACTATGGGGAGGGGTTTGGGACTGTAGGGGAGGGGTTTGGTATCATAGGGGAGGGGTTTGGTATCATAGGGGAGGGGTTTGGTATCATAGGGGAGGGGTTTGGGACTATACGGGATGGGGTTTGGGACTATAGGGGAGGGGTTTGGGACTATAGGGGAGGGGTTTGGGACTATAGGGGAGGGGTTTGGGACTATAGGGGAGGGGTTTGTGACTATAGGGGAGGGGTTTGGGACTATAGGAGGGGTTTGGGACTATGGGGGAGGGGTTTGGGACTGTAGGGGAGGGGTTTGGTATCATAGGGAGGGGTTTGGTATCATAGGGAGGGGTTTGGAATCATAGGGGAGGGGTTCGGGACTATACGGGATGGGGTTTGGGACTATGGGGGAGGGGTTTGGGACTGTAGGGGAGGGGTTTGACTGGCATGGAGGGTTAGTTGTCTTTCTCATAGATCAGATTGTCTGTCAGAGAGGTAAGTGACTGCATGATGTTAAAGTAGTTATTATGCTGTTATAACATGTTACAGATCAAACCAAAGGAAATGATTGGTTAACGCTCAACATTTAACCCCTCCCCTCCATCATTGTTAACACTGCTTCTGCCCTGACTCCTCCCCCTGCTCCATTCTGCAGCATCGTGAGGTTCCAACAGACTAAACCCATGAGGACTGAACAGACTGGGAGAGGGCACATTGGTCATCACATTGGTCAGATCGCTTATGGAAGCCCCTCCTCCACCTGTTCTCTCCTCTGGGATTGGCCGACTGCACTAAACCCATGAGGACTGAACAGACTGGGAGAGAGCGAGACTATATTGTTACCCTAAATCTCTTAAAGATTAGAGCTGCTGTTCTCAGCAGATCGTTCTGTATCTCAGTAACGTAAACATCACATTGGTCAGATCGCTTATGGAAGCCCCTCCTCCACCTGTTCTCTCCTCTGGGATTGGCTGACTGCACGAGCGCACGACCACTGCCATGCAGAGATTGGCAGTTTGGCAACGGTTTTTTGTTGCGAAAAAAAAACATGTAGAGAATATAAACTCCACCACATGTCAGGAACCCAAGTTGTATCGCCCCCTGGGGGCTCAAGGTCTGTGATAGACTGGAATGCATCGTAGAGTGGAATGGCGTTTTTGGGGGGGGGGGGGTGCTGGAAAGTAGCTGGGTTCGTTTACATAGTTGATACGGGGTCTGAAATGACTCCTCCAAACGGCACTCTGACTGGACGACACAGCCAAGTAGACCATTCAGTCTCTACTGTCACTTTACCCCCCTCCCTCCCTCTAGCTGTCTCATAATCTCCCTTCCTCCTCCTCTCACCTCTCGGGTACCTAATGTTCAGCCAAAACATTCCTAATTCCCCAGTGGTTCTGAGATGCCAAAACACAGCCCCCCATCACATAGTATTTATGTCCATTCACCACCTCATTCATTATCCTTCACAAAGCTTATGAATCACCTATCAATTCCTGATAACCTGATGAAATTATTGTTCCATGCTTTCACACTAGAGATAACGAAAGGTGAGATACTGGAACACACACACATACACATGCGCGCGCGTACGTGCACGCATACGTACTCATGCACCGTTTGCCTCCCTCTTTGGGCTGAACAGGTTTTTTACGTTTAGTGATTTCTTTCAGAAGCAGGATTCTGTTAGTGCTGAGTGGTTTTTGTTGCAATGTTGTCCTACTCTGCTACTGTGTCTGGCTCATTGAGAAGACATTACAGAGCAGTTTTGTTATGAGTTTGGGTCAAAGCAAACTACTTCTTGTTCTTGCTCTTGATTCATGAAACCCTTCCTGACGGTGCGTTCTGATTGGCTCTGTGAGATATGACGGCTTTCTGATTGGCTCTTCTGATTGGCTCTGTGAGATATGACAGTGCTTTCTGATTGGCTCTGTGAGATATGACAGTGCTTTCTGATCAGGCTCTGTGAGATATGTTTTGACAGTTGCTGTTGCTATGATCTGACGGCTCGTTGTGATTGGCAGGGTGGCAGAGTCGACAGAGGAAGTGACCAAGCTGAGGCCGGTCAGACTGATCCGAGAGGATGGAATCATCCGGCCTTACGACCAGGAGGACGCCAAGGGATACGACCTTTTCCAGGTTAGCAACCCACCTTAGGGTCACTAAAACACCCATGGACGCCAAGGATACGACCTTGTCCAGGTTAGCAACCCTCCTTAGAAGGACACTAAACACCCATGGCTGGAGGGATAGACCTTGTCCAGGTTAGCAACCCTCCTTAGAAGGTCACTAAAACACCCATGGACTGGAGGTAGACTTGTCCAGGTTAGCAACCCACCTTAGGTCACTAAAACACCCACGGCTGGAGGTAGACTTGTCCAGGTTAGCAACCCTCCTTAGGTCACTAAAACACCCATGGACGCCAAGGGATAAAACGACCTTGTCCAGGTTAGCAACCCACCTTAGGACACTAAAACACCCATGGCTGGAGGTAGACTTGTCCAGGTTAGCAACCCACCTTAGGACACTAAAACACCCATGGCTGTAGGTAGACTTGTCCAGGTTAGCAACCCTCCTTAGGACACTAAAACACCCATGGCTGGAGGTAGACTTGTCCAGGTTAGCAACCCTCCTTAGGACACTAAAACACCCATGGCTGGAGGTAGACTTGTCCAGGTTAGCAACCCTCCTTAGAAGGTCACTAAAACACCCATGGCTGTAGGTAGACTTGTCCAGGTTAGCAACCCTCCTTAGAAGGACACTAAAACACCCACGGCTGGAGGTAGACTTGTCCAGGTTAGCAACCCTCCTTAGAAGGTCACTAAAACACCCACGGCTGGAGGTAGACTTGTCCAGGTTAGCAACCCACCTTAGGTCACTAAAACACCCATGGCTGGAGGTAGACTTGTCCAGGTTAGCAACCCACCTTAGGACACTAAAACACCCATGGCTGTAGGTAGACTTGTCCAGGTTAGCAACCCTCCTTAGAAGGTCACTAAAACACCCATGGCTGTAGGTAGACTTGTCCAGGTTAGCAACCCTCCTTAGGACACTAAAACACCCATGGCTGTAGGTAGACTTGTCCAGGTTAGCAACCCTCCTTAGGTCACTAAAACACCCATGGCTGTAGGTATACTTGTCCAGGTTAGCAACCCACCTTAGGTCACTAAAACACCCATGGCTGTAGGTAGACTTGTCCAGGTTAGCAACCCTCCTTAGGACACTAAAACACCCATGGCTGGAGGTAGACTTGTCCAGGTTAGCAACCCACCTTAGGACACTAAAACACCCATGGCTGTAGGTAGACTTGTCCAGGTTAGCAACCCACCTTAGGTCACTAAAACACCCATGGCTGTAGGTAGACTTGTCCAGGTTAGCAACCCTCCTTAGAAGGACACTAAAACACCCACGGCTGGAGGTAGACTTGTCCAGGTTAGCAACCCTCCTTAGAAGGTCACTAAAACACCCACGGCTGGAGGTAGACTTGTCCAGGTTAGCAACCCACCTTAGGTCACTAAAACACCCATGGCTGGAGGTAGACTTGTCCAGGTTAGCAACCCACCTTAGGACACTAAAACACCCATGGCTGTAGGTAGACTTGTCCAGGTTAGCAACCCTCCTTAGAAGGTCACTAAAACACCCATGGCTGTAGGTAGACTTGTCCAGGTTAGCAACCCTCCTTAGGTCACTAAAACACCCATGGCTGTAGGTATAC